>NC_136271.1:58388144-58606320 GCF_964187855.1 Myxine glutinosa | reverse complement strand
TAGTGTTGAAAAACCACTTTTCGCACTTGTGTTAGTGTTGAAAAACCACTTTTCGCACTTGTGTTGGTGCAGGAAACCACTTTTGCACTTGTGATAGTGTTGAAAAACCACTTTTCGCACTTGTGTTAGTGTTGAAAAACCACTTTTCGCACTTGTGTTGGTGCTGGAAACCACTTTTGCACTTGTATTAGTGTGGAAAAATCACTTTTCGCACTTGTGTTAGTGTTGAAAAACCACTTTTCGCACTTGTGTTAGTGTTGAAAAACCCCTTTTTGCACTTGTGTTGGTGCAGGAGATGACTTTTGCACTTGTATTCGTGTGGAAAAAACACTTTTTGCACTTGTGATAGTGTTGAAAAACACTTTTCGCACTTGTGTTAGACGTTAGTGTTGAAAAACCACTTTTCGCACTTGTGTTGGTGCAGGAAACCACTTTTGCACTTGTATTAGTGTGGAAAAAACACTTTTCGCACTTGTGTTAGTGTTGAAAAACCACTTTTCGCACTTGTGTTAGTGTTGACAAACCACTTTTCGCACTTGTGTTGTGCAGGAAACCACTTTTGCACTTGTATTAGTGTGGAAAAAACACTTTTTGCACTTGTGATAGTGTTGAAAAACCACTTTTCGCACTTGTGTTAGTGTTGAAAAACCACTTTTCGCACTTGTGTTGGTGCAGGAAACCACTTTTGCACTTGTATTAGTGTGGAAAAACCACTTTTCGCACTTGTGTTAGTGTTTAAAAACCTCTTTTCGCACTTGTGTTAGTGTTGAAAACCCACTTTTCGCACTTGCGTTGGTGCAGGAAACCACTTTTGCACTTGTATTAGTGTGGAAAAAACACTTTTTGCACTTGTGATAGTGTTGAAAACCCACTTTTCGCACTTGTGTTAGTGTTGAAAAACCACTTTTCGCACTTGTGTTGGTGCAGGAAACCACTTTTGCACTTGTATTAGTGTGGAAAAAACACTTTTTGCACTTGTGATAGTGTTGAAAAACCACTATTTCGCACTTGTGTTACTGTTGAAAAACCACTTTTCGAACTTGTGTTGGTGCAGGAAACCACTTTTGCACTTGTATTAGTGTGGAAAAACCACTTTTTGCACTTGTGATAGTGTTGAAAACCACTTTTCGCACTTGTGTTAGTGTTGAAAAACCACTTTTCGCACTTGTGTTGGTGCAGGAAACCACTTTTGCACTTGTATTAGTGTGGAAAAACCACTTTTCGCAGTTGTGTTAGTGTTGAAAAACCACTTTTCGCACTTGTGTTCGTGTTGACAAACCACTTTTGCACTTGTATTAGTGTGGAAAAAACACTTTTTGCACTTGTGATAGTGTTGAAAAACCACTTTTCGCATTTGTGTTAGTGTTGAAAAACCACTTTTCGCACTTGTGTTGGTGCAGGAAACCACGTTTGCACTTGTATTAGTGTGGAAAAACCACTTTTCTCACTTGTGTTAGTGTTGAAAAACCACTTTTCGCACTTGTGTTAGTGTTGAAAAACCACTTTTCGCACTTGTGTTGGTGCAGGAAACCACTTTTGCACTTGTGATAGTGTTGAAAAACCACTTTTCGCACTTGTGTTAGTGTTGAAAAACCACTTTTCGCACTTGTGTTGGTGCTGGAAACCACTTTTGCACTTGTATTAGTGTGGAAAAATCACTTTTCGCACTTGTGTTAGTGTTGAAAAACCACTTTTCGCACTTGTGTTAGTGTTGAAAAACCCCTTTTTGCACTTGTGTTGGTGCAGGAGATGACTTTTGCACTTGTATTCGTGTGGAAAAAACACTTTTTGCACTTGTGATAGTGTTGAAAAACCACTTTTCGCACTTGTGTTAGACGTTAGTGTTGAAAAACCACTTTTCGCACTTGTGTTGGTGCAGGAAACCACTTTTGCACTTGTATTAGTGTGGAAAAAACACTTTTCGCACTTGTGTTAGTGTTGAAAAACCACTTTTCGCACTTGTGTTAGTGTTGACAAACCACTTTTCGCACTTGTGTTGGTGCAGGAAACCACTTTTGCACTTGTATTAGTGTGGAAAAAACACTTTTTGCACTTGTGATAGTGTTGAAAAACCACTTTTCGCACTTGTGTTAGTGTTGAAAAACCACTTTTCGCACTTGTGTTGGTGCAGGAAACCACTTTTGCACTTGTATTAGTGTGGAAAAACCACTTTTCGCACTTGTGTTAGTGTTTAAAAACCTCTTTTCGCACTTGTGTTAGTGTTGAAAACCCACTTTTCGCACTTGCGTTGGTGCAGGAAACCACTTTTGCACTTGTATTAGTGTGGAAAAAACACTTTTTGCACTTGTGATAGTGTTGAAAACCCACTTTTCGCACTTGTGTTAGTGTTGAAAAACCACTTTTCGCACTTGTGTTGGTGCAGGAAACCACTTTTGCACTTGTATTAGTGTGGAAAAAACACTTTTTGCACTTGTGATAGTGTTGAAAAACCACTTTTCGCACTTGTGTTACTGTTGAAAAACCACTTTTCGAACTTGTGTTGGTGCAGGAAACCACTTTTGCACTTGTATTAGTGTGGAAAAACCACTTTTTGCACTTGTGATAGTGTTGAAAACCACTTTTCGCACTTGTGTTAGTGTTGAAAAACCACTTTCGCACTTGTGTTGGTGCAGGAAACCACTTTTGCACTTGTATTAGTGTGGAAAAACCACTTTTCGCAGTTGTGTTAGTGTGAAAAACCACTTTTCGCACTTGTGTTCGTGTTGACAAACCACTTTTGCACTTGTATTAGTGTGGAAAAAACACTTTTTGCACTTGTGATAGTGTTGAAAAACCACTTTTCGCATTTGTGTTAGTGTTGAAAAACCACTTTTCGCACTTGTGTTGGTGCAGGAAACCACGTTTGCACTTGTATTAGTGTGGAAAAACCACTTTTCGCAACTTGTGTTTAGTGTTGAAAAACCACTTTTCGCACTTGTGCTAGTGTTGAAAAACCACTTTTCGCACTTGTGTTAGTGTTGAAAAACCACTTTTCGCACTTGTGTTAGTGTTGAAAAACCACTTTTCGCACTTGTGTTGGTGCAGGAAACCACTTTTGCACTTGTATTGGTGTGGAAAAAACACTTTTCGCACTTGTGTTAGTGTTGAAAAACCACTTTTCGCACTTGTGTTAGTGTTGAAAAACCACTTTTCGCACTTGTGTTGGTGCAGGAAACCACTTTTGCACTTGTATTGGTGTGGAAAAACCACTTTTCACACTTGTGTTAGTGTTGAAAAACCACTTTTCGCACTTGTGTTGGTGCAGTAAACCACTTTTGCACTTGTATTAGTGTTTGAAAAACCACTCTTTGCACTTGCGATAGTGTTGAAAAACCACTTTTCGCACTTGTGTTAGTGTTGAAAAACCACTTTTCGCACTTGTGTTGGTGCAGGAAACCACTTTTGCACTTGTATTAGTGTGGAACAAACCACTTTTTCGCACTTGTGTTAGTGTTGAAAAACCTCTTTTCGCACTTGTGTTAGTGTTGAAAAACCACTTTTCGCACTTGTGTTTGTGCAGGAAACCACTTTTGCACTTGTATTAGTGTGGAAAAAACACTTTTTGCACTTGTGATAGTGTTGAAAAACCACTTTTCGCACTTGTGTTAGTGTTGAAAAACCACTTTTCGCACTTGTGTTGGTGCAGGAAACCACTTTTGCACTTGTATTAGTGTGGAAAAACCACTTTTCTCACTTGTGTTAGTGTTGAAAAACCACTTTTCGCACTTGTGTTAGTGTTGAAAAACCACTTTTCGCACTTGTGTTGGTGCAGGAAACCACTTTTGCACTTGTGATAGTGTTGAAAAACCACTTTTCGCACTTGTGTTAGTGTTGAAAAACCACTTTTCGCACTTGTGTTGGTGCTGGAAACCACTTTTGCACTTGTATTAGTGTGGAAAAATCAACTTTTCGCACTTGTGTTAGTGTTGAAAAACCACTTTTCGCACTTGTGTTAGTGTTGAAAAACCCTTTTTGCACTTGTGTTGGTGCAGGAGATGACTTTTGCACTTGTATTCGTGAGGAAAAACACTTTTTGCACTTGTGATAGTGTTGAAAAACCACTTTTCGCACTTGTGTTAGACGTTAGTGGTGAAAAACCACTTTTCGCACTTGTGTTGGTGCAGGAAACCACTTTTGCACTTGTATTAGTGTGGAAAAAACACTTTTCGCACTTGTTGTTAGTGTTGAAAAACCACTTTTCGCACTTGTGTTAGTGTTGACAAACCACTTTTCGCACTTGTGTTGGTGCAGGAAACCACTTTTGCACTTGTATTAGTGTGGAAAAAACACTTTTTGCACTTGTGATAGTGTTGAAAAACCACTTTTCGCACTTGTGTTAGTGTTGAAAAACCACTTTTCGCACTTGTGTTGGTGCAGGAAACCACTTTTGCACTTGTATTAGTGTGGAAAAACCACTTTTCGCACTTGTGTTAGTGTTTAAAAACCTCTTTTCGCACTTGTGTTAGTGTTGAAAACCCACTTTTCGCACTTGCGTTGGTGCAGGAAACCACTTTTGCACTTGTATTAGTGTGGAAAAAACACTTTTTGCACTTGTGATAGTGTTGAAAACCCACTTTTCGCACTTGTGTTAGTGTTGAAAAACCACTTTTCGCACTTGTGTTGGTGCAGGAAACCACTTTTGCACTTGTATTAGTGTGGAAAAAACACCTTTTTGCACTTGTGATAGTGTTGAAAAACCACTTTTCGCACTTGTGTTACTGTTGAAAAACCAACTTTTCGAACTTGTGTTGGTGCAGGAAACCACTTTTGCACTTGTATTAGTGTGGAAAAAACACTTTTTTGCACTTGTGATAGTGTTGCAAAACCACTTTTCGCACTTGTGTTAGTGTTGAAAACCCACTTTTCGCACTTGTGTTGGTGCAGGAAACCACTTTTGCACTTGTATTAGTGTGGAAAAAACACTTTTTGCACTTGTGATAGTGTTGAAAAACCACTTTTCGCACTTGTGTTGGTGCAGGAAACCACTTTTGCACTTGTATTAGTGTGGAAAAATCACTTTTCGCACTTGTGTTAGTGTTGAAAAACCACTTTTCGCACTTGTGTTAGTGTTGAAAAACCACTTTTCGCACTTGTGTTGGTTCAGGAAACCCACTTTTGCACTTGTATTAGTGTGGAACAAACACTTTTCGCACTTGTGTTAGTGTTGAAAAACCACTTTTCGCACTTGTGTTAGTGTTGAAAAACCACTTTTTGCACTTGTGTTAGTGTTGAAAACCACTTTTCGCACTTGTGTTGGTGCAGGAAACAAATTTTGCACTTGTATTAGTGTGGAAAAAACACTTTTTGCACTTGTGATAGTGTTGAAAAACCACTTTTCACACTTGTGTTAGTGTTGAAAAACCACTTTTCGCACTTGTGTTAGTGTTGAAAAACCACTTTTCGCACTTGTGTTGGTGCAGGAAACCACTTTTGCACTTGTATTAGTGTGGAAAAACCACTTTTTGCACTTGTGATAGTGTTGAAAACCACTTTTCGCACTTGTGTTAGTGTTGAAAAACCACTTTTCGCACTTGTGTTGGTGCAGGAAACCACTTTTGCACTTGTATTAGTGAGGAAAAAACCACTTTTCGCAGTTGTGTTAGTGTTGAAAAACCACTTTTCGCACTTGTGTTCGTGTTGACAAACCACTTTTGCACTTGTATTAGTGTGGAAAAAACACTTTTTGCACTTGTGATAGTGTTGAAAAACCACTTTTCGCACTTGTGGTAGTGTTGAAAAACCACTTTTCGCACTTGTGTTGGTGCAGGAAACCACGTTTGCACTTGTATTAGTGTGGAAAAACCACTTTTCGCACTTGTGTTAGTGTTGAAAAACCACTTTTCGCACTTGTGCTAGTGTTGAAAAACCACTTTTCGCACTTGTGTTAGTGTTGAAAAACCACTTTTCGCACTTGTGTTGGTGCAGGAAACCACTTTTGCACTTGTATTGGTGTGGAAAAAACACTTTTCGCACTTGTGTTAGTGTTGAAAAACCACTTTTCGCACTTGTGTTAGTGTTGAAAAAACCACTTTTCGCACTTGTGTTGGTGCAGGAAACCACTTTTGCACTTGTATTGGTGTGGAAAAACCACTTTTCACACTTGTGTTAGTGTTGAAAAACCACTTTTCGCACTTGTGTTGGTGCAGTAAACCACTTTGCACTTGTATTAGTGTTGAAAAATCACTCTTTGCACTTGCGATAGTGTTGAAAAACCACTTTTCACACTTGTGTTAGTGTTGAAAAAATACTTTTCGCACTTGTGTTGGTGTTGAAAAACCACTTTTCGCACTTGTGTTTGTGCAGGAAACCACTTTTGCACTTGTATTAGTATGGAAAAAACACTTTTTGCACTTGTGATAGTGGTTGAAAAAACCACTTTTCGCACTTGTGTTAGTGTTGAAAAACCACTTTTCGCACTTGTGTTTGTGCAGGAAACCACTTTTGCACTTGTATTAGTGTGGAAAAAACACTTTTTGCACTTGTGATAGTGTTGAAAAAACCACTTTTCGCACTTGTGTTAGTGTTGAAAAACCACTTTTCGCACTTGTGTTGGTGCAGGAAACCACTTTTGCACTTGTATTAGTGTGGAAAAACCACTTTTCTCACTTGTGTTAGTGTTGAAAAACCACTTTTCGCACTTGTGTTAGTGTTGAAAAACCACTTTTCGCACTTGTGTTGGTGCAGGAAACCACTTTTGCACTTGTGAAAGTGTTGAAAAACCACTTTTCGCACTTGTGTTAGTGTTGAAAAACCACTTTTCGCACTTGTGTTGGTGCAGGAAACCACTTTTGCACTTGTATTAGTGTGGAAAAATCACTTTTCGCACTTGTGTTAGTGTTGAAAAACCACTTTTCGCACTTGTGTTAGTGTTGAAAAACCCCTTTTTGCACTCGTGTTGGTGCAGGAGATGACTTTTGCACTTGTATTCGTGTGGAAAAAACACTTTTTGCACTTGTGATAGTGTTGAAAAACCACTTTTCGCACTTGTGTTAGACGTTAGTGTTGAAAAACCACTTTTCGCACTTGTGTTGGTGCAGGAAACCACTTTTGCACTTGTATTAGTGTGGAAAAAACACTTTTTGCACTTGTGATAGTGTTGAAAACCACTTTTCGCACTTGTGTTAGTGTTGAAAAACCACTTTTCGCACTTGTGTTGGTGCAGGAAACCACTTTTGCACTTGTATTAGTGTGGAAAAACCACTTTTCGCACTTGTATTAGTGTTTAAAAACCTCTTTTCGCACTTGTGTTAGTGTTGAAAAACCACTTTTCGCACTTGCGTTGGTGCAGGAAACCACTTTTGCACTTGTATTAGTGTGGAAAAAACACTTTTTGCACTTGTGATAGTGTTGAAAACCCACTTTTCGCACTTGTGTTAGTGTTGAAAAACCACTTTTCGCACTTGTGTTGGTGCAGGAAACCACTTTTGCACTTGTATTAGTGTGGAAAAAACACTTTTTGCACTTGTGATAGTGTGAAAAACCACTTTTCGCACTTGTGTTACTGTTGAAAAACCACTTTTCTCACTTGTGTTGGTGCAGGAAACCACTTTTGCACTTGTATTAGTGTGGAAAAAACACTTTTTGCACTTGTGATAGTGTTGCAAAACCACTTTTCGCACTTGTGTTAGTCTTGAAAAACCACTTTTCGCACTTGTGTTGGTGCAGGAAACTACTTTTGCACTTGTATTAGTGTGGAAAAACCACTTTCGCACTTGTGTTAGTGTTGAAAAACCACTTTTCGCACTTGTGTTAGTGTTGAAAAACCACTTTTCGCACTTGTGTTGGTGCAGGAAACCACTTTTGCACTTGTATTAGTGTGGAAAAAACACTTTTTTGCACTTGTGATAGTGTTGAAAAACCACTTTTCGCACTTGTGTTAGTGTTGAAAAACCACTTTTTCGCACTTGTGTTGGTGCAGGAAACCACTTTTGCACTTGTGATAGTGTTGAAAAACCACTTTTCGCACTTGTGTTAGTGTTGAAAAACCACTTTTCGCACTTGTGTTGGTGCAGGAAACCACTTTTGCACTTGTATTAGTGTGGAAAAATCACTTTTCGCACTTGTGTTAGTGTTGAAAAACACTTTTCGCACTTGTGTTCGTGTTGAAAAACCACTTTTCGCACTTGTGTTGGTTCAGGAAACCACTTTTGCACTTGTATTAGTGTGGAACAAACACTTTTCGCACTTGTGTTAGTGTTGAAAAACCACTTTTCGCACTTGTGTTAGTGTTGAAAAACACTTTTCGCACTTGTGTTAGTGTTGAAAAACCACTTTTCGCACTTGTGTTGGTGCAGGAAACAAATTTGCACTTGTATTAGTGTGGAAAAAACACTTTTTGCACTTGTGATAGTGTTGAAAAACCACTTTTCACACTTGTGTTAGTGTTGAAAAACCACTTTTCGCACTTGTGTTGGTGCAGGAAACCACTTTTGCACTTGTATTAGTGTGGAAAAACCACTTTTTGCACTTGTGATAGTGTTGAAAACCACTTTTCGCACTTGTGTTAGTGTTGAAAAACCACTTTTCGCACTTGTGTTGGTGCAGGAAACCACTTTGCACTTGTATTAGTGTGGAAAAACCACTTTTCGCAGTTGTGTTAGTGTTGAAAAACCACTTTTCGCACTTGTGTTCATGTTGACAAACCACTTTTGCACTTGTATTAGTGTGGAAAAAACACTTTTTGCACTTGTGATAGTGTTGAAAACCACTTTTCGCACTTGTGTTAGTGTTGAAAAACCACTTTTCGCACTTGTGTTGGTGCAGGAAACCACGTTTGCACTTGTATTAGTGTGGAAAAAACCACTTTTCCCACTTGTGTTAGTGTTGAAAAACCACTTTTCGCACTTGTGCTAGTGTTGAAAAACCACTTTTCGCACTTGTGTTAGTGTTGAAAAACCACTTTTCGCGCTTGTGTTGGTGCAGGAAACCACTTTTGCACTTGTATTGGTGTGGAAAAAACACTTTTCGCACTTGTGTTAGTGTTGAAAAACCACTTTTCGCACTTGTGTTAGTGTTGAAAAACCACTTTTCGCACTTGTGTTAGTGTTGAAAAACCACATTTCGCACTTGTGTTGGTGCAGGAAACCAACTTTTGCACTTGTGTTAGTGTGGAAAAAACACTTTTCGCACTTGTGTTAGTGTTGAAAAACCACTTTTCGCACTTGTGTTGGTGCAGGAAACCACTTTTGCACTTGTATTAGTGTGGAAAAAACACTTTTTGCACTTGTGATAGTGTTGCAAAACCACTTTTCGCACTTGTGTTAGTCTTGAAAAACCACTTTTCGCACTTGTGTTGGTGCAGGAAACTACTTTTGCACTTGTATTAGTGTGGAAAAACCACTTTTCGCACTTGTGTTAGTGTTGAAAAACCACTTTTCGCACTTGTGTTAGTGTTGAAAAACCACTTTTCGCACTTGTGTTGGTGCAGGAAACCACTTTTGCACTTGTATTAGTGTGGAAAAAACACTTTTTGCACTTGTGATAGTGTTGAAAAACCACTTTTCGCACTTGTGTTAGTGTTGCAAAACCACTTTTCGCACTTGTGTTGGTGCAGGAAACCACTTTTGCGCTTGTGATAGTGTTGAAAAACCACTTTTCGCACTTGTGTTAGTGTTGAAAAACCACTTTTCGCACTTGTGTTGGTGCAGGAAACCACTTTTGCACTTGTATTAGTGTGGAAAAATCACTTTTCGCACTTGTGTTAGTGTTGAAAAACCACTTTTCGCACTTGTGTTAGTGTTGAAAAACCACTTTTCGCACTTGTGTTGGTTCAGGAAACCACTTTTGCACTTGTATTAGTGTGGAACAAAACACTTTTCGCACTAGTGTTAGTGTTGAAAAACCACTTTTCGCACTTGTGTTAGTGTTGAAAAACCACTTTTCGCACTTGTGTTAGTGTTGAAAAACCACTTTTCTCACTTGTGTTGGTGCAGGAAACCACTTTTGCACTTGTATTAGTGTGGAAAAAACACTTTTTGCACTTGTGATAGTGTTGCAAAACCACTTTTCGCACTTGTGTTAGTCTTGAAAAACCACTTTTCGCACTTGTGTTGGTGCAGGAAACTACTTTTGCACTTGTATTAGTGTGGAAAAACCACTTTTCGCACTTGTGTTAGTGTTGAAAAACCACTTTTCGCACTTGTGTTAGTGTTGAAAAACCACTTTTCGCACTTGTGTTGGTGCAGGAAACCACTTTTGCACTTGTATTAGTGTGGAAAAAACACTTTTTGCACTTGTGATAGTGTTGAAAAACCACTTTTCGCACTTGTGTTAGAGTTGAAAAACCACTTTTCGCACTTGTGTTGGTGCAGGAAACCACTTTTGCACTTGTGATAGTGTTGAAAAACCACTTTTCGCACTTGTGTTAGTGTTGAAAAACCACTTTTCGCACTTGTGTTGGTGCAGGAAACCACTTTTGCACTTGTATTAGTGTGGAAAAATCACTTTTCGCACTTGTGTTAGTGTTGAAAAACCACTTTCGCACTTGTGTTAGTGTTGAAAAACCACTTTTCGCACTTGTGTTGGTTCAGGAAACCACTTTTGCACTTGTATTAGTGTGGAACAAACACTTTTCGCACTTGTGTTAGTGTTGAAAAACCACTTTTCGCACTTGTGTTAGTGTTGAAAAACCACTTTTCGCACTTGTGTTAGTGTTGAAAAACCACTTTTCGCACTTGTGTTGGTGCAGGAAACAAATTTTGCACTTGTATTAGTGTGGAAAAAACACTTTTCGCACTTGTGATAGTGTTGAAAAACCACTTTTCACACTTGTGTTAGTGTTGAAAAACCACTTTTCGCACTTGTGTTGGTGCAGGAAACCACTTTTGCACTTGTATTAGTGTGGAAAAACCACTTTTTGCACTTGTGATAGTGTTGAAAACCACTTTTCGCACTTGTGTTAGTGTTGAAAAACCACTTTTCGCACTTGTGTTGGTGCAGGAAACCACTTTTGCACTTGTATTAGTGTGGAAAAACCACTTTTCGCAGTTGTGTTAGTGTTGAAAAACCACTTTTCGCACTTGTGTTCGTGTTGACAAACCACTTTTGCACTTGTATTAGTGTGGAAAAAACACTTTTTGCACTTGTGATAGTGTTGAAAAACCACTTTTCGCACTTGTGTTAGTGTTGAAAAACCCACTTTTCGCACTTGTGTTGGTGCAGGAAACCACGTTTGCACTTGTATTAGTGTGGAAAAACCACTTTTCGCACTTGTGTTAGTGTTGAAAAACCACTTTTCGCACTTGTGCTAGTGTTGAAAAACCACTTTTCGCACTTGTGTTAGTGTTGAAAAACCACTTTTCGCGCTTGTGTTGGTGCAGGAAACACTTTTGCACTTGTATTGGTGTGGAAAAAACACTTTTCGCACTTGTGTTAGTGTTGAAAAACCACTTTTCGCACTTGTGTTAGTGTTGAAAAACCACTTTTCGCACTTGTGTTAGTGTTGAAAAACCACATTTCGCACTTGTGTTGGTGCAGGAAACCACTTTTGCACTTGTGTTAGTGTGGAAAAAACACTTTTCGCACTTGTGTTAGTGTTGAAAAACCACTTTTCGCACTTGTGTTGGTGCAGGAAACCACTTTTGCACTTGTATTAGTGTGGAAAAAACACTTTTTGCACTTGTGATAGTGTTGCAAAACCACTTTTCGCACTTGTGTTAGTGTTGAAAAACCACTTTTCGCACTTGTGTTAGTGTTGAAAAACCACATTTCGCACTTGTGTTGGTGCAGGAAACCACTTTTGCACTTGTGTTAGTGTGGAAAAAACACTTTTCGCACTTGTGTTAGTGTTGAAAAACCCACTTTTCGCACCTTGTGTTGGTGCAGGAAACCACTTTTGCACTTGTATTAGTGTGGAAAAAACACTTTTTGCACTTGTGATAGTGTTGAAAAACCACTTTTCGCACTTGTGTTGGTGCAGGAAACCACTTTTGCACTTGTATTAGTGTGGAAAAATCACTTTTCGCACTTGTGTTAGTGTTGAAAAACCACTTTTCGCACTTGTGTTAGTGTTGAAAAACCACTTTTCGCACTTGTGTTGGTTCAGGAAACCACTTTTGCACTTGTATTAGTGTGGAACAAACACTTTTCGCACTTGTGTTAGTGTTGAAAAACCACTTTTCGCACTTGTGTTAGTGTTGAAAAACCACTTTTTGCACTTGTGTTAGTGTTGAAAAACCACTTTCGCACTTGTGTTGGTGCAGGAAACAAATTTTGCACTTGTATTAGTGTGGAAAAAACACTTTTTGCACTTGTGATAGTGTTGAAAAACCACTTTTCACACTTGTGTTAGTGTTGAAAAACCACTTTTCGCACTTGTGTTAGTGTTGAAAACCACTTTTCGCACTTGTGTTGGTGCAGGAAACCACTTTTGCACTTGTATTAGTGTGGAAAAACCACTTTTTGCACTTGTGATAGTGTTGAAAACCACTTTTCGCACTTGTGTTAGTGTTGAAAAACCACTTTTCGCACTTGTGTTGGTGCAGGAAACCACTTTTGCACTTGTATTAGTGAGGAAAAACCACTTTTCGCAGTTGTGTTAGTGTTGAAAAACCACTTTTCGCACTTGTGTTCGTGTTGACAAACCACTTTTGCACTTGTATTAGTGTGGAAAAAAACACTTTTTGCACTTGTGATAGTGTTGAAAAACCACTTTTCGCACTTGTGTTAGTGTTGAAAAACCACTTTTCGCACTTGTGTTGGTGCAGGAAACCACGTTTGCACTTGTATTAGTGTGGAAAAACCACTTTTCGCACTTGTGTTAGTGTTGAAAAACCACTTTTCGCACTTGTGCTAGTGTTGAAAAACCACTTTTCGCACTTGTGTTAGTGTTGAAAAACCACTTTCGCACTTGTGTTGGTGCAGGAAACCACTTTTGCACTTGTATTGGTGTGGAAAAAACACTTTTCGCACTTGTGTTAGTGTTGAAAAACCACTTTTCGCACTTGTGTTAGTGTTGAAAAACCACTTTTCGCACTTGTGTTGGTGCAGGAAACCACTTTTGCACTTGTATTGGTGTGGAAAAACCACTTTTCACACTTGTGTTAGTGTTGAAAAACCACTTTTCGCACTTGTGTTGGTGCAGTAAACCACTTTGCACTTGTATTAGTGTTGAAAAATCACTCTTTGCACTTGCGATAGTGTTGAAAAACCACTTTTCACACTTGTGTTAGTGTTGAAAAAATACTTTTCGCACTTGTGTTGGTGTTGAAAAACCACTTTTCGCACTTGTGTTTGTGCAGGAAACCACTTTTGCACTTGTATTAGTATGGAAAAAACACTTTTTGCACTTGTGATAGTGTTGAAAAACCACTTTTCGCACTTGTGTTAGTGTTGAAAAACCACTTTTCGCACTTGTGTTTGTGCAGGAAACCACTTTTGCACTTGTATTAGTGTGGAAAAAACACTTTTTGCACTTGTGATAGTGTTGAAAAACCACTTTTCGCACTTGTGTTAGTGTTGAAAAACCACTTTTCGCACTTGTGTTGGTGCAGGAAACCACTTTTGCACTTGTATTAGTGTGGAAAAACCACTTTTCTCACTTGTGTTAGTGTTGAAAAACCACTTTTCGCACTTGTGTTAGTGTTGAAAAACCACTTTTCGCACTTGTGTTGGTGCAGGAAACCACTTTTGCACTTGTGAAAGTGTTGAAAAACCACTTTTCGCACTTGTGTTAGTGTTGAAAAACCACTTTTCGCACTTGTGTTGGTGCAGGAAACCACTTTTGCACTTGTATTAGTGTGGAAAAATCACTTTTCGCACTTGTGTTAGTGTTGAAAAACCACTTTTCGCACTTGTGTTAGTGTTGAAAAACCCCTTTTTGCACTCGTGTTGGTGCAGGAGATGACTTTTGCACTTGTATTCGTGTGGAAAAAACACTTTTTGCACTTGTGATAGTGTTGAAAAACCACTTTTCGCACTTGTGTTAGACGTTAGTGTTGAAAAACCACTTTTCGCACTTGTGTTGGTGCAGGAAACCACTTTTGCACTTGTATTAGTGTGGAAAAAACACTTTTTGCACTTGTGATAGTGTTGAAAAACCACTTTTCGCACTTGTGTTAGTGTTGAAAAACCACTTTTCGCACTTGTGTTGGTGCAGGAAACCACTTTTGCACTTGTATTAGTGTGGAAAAACCACTTTTCGCACTTGTATTAGTGTTTAAAAACCTCTTTTCGCACTTGTGTTAGTGTTGAAAAACCACTTTTCGCACTTGCGTTGGTGCAGGAAACCACTTTTGCACTTGTATTAGTGTGGAAAAAACACTTTTTGCACTTGTGATAGTGTTGAAAACCCACTTTTCGCACTTGTGTTAGTGTTGAAAAACCACTTTTCGCACTTGTGTTGGTGCAGGAAACCACTTTTGCACTTGTATTAGTGTGGAAAAAACACTTTTTGCACTTGTGATAGTGTTGAAAAACCACTTTTCGCACTTGTGTTACTGTTGAAAACCACTTTTCTCACTTGTGTTGGTGCAGGAAACCACTTTTGCACTTGTATTAGTGTGGAAAAAACACTTTTTGCACTTGTGATAGTGTTGCAAAACCACTTTTCGCACTTGTGTTAGTCTTGAAAAACCACTTTTCGCACTTGTGTTGGTGCAGGAAACTACTTTTGCACTTGTATTAGTGTGGAAAAACCACTTTTCGCACTTGTGTTAGTGTTGAAAAACCACTTTTCGCACTTGTGTTAGTGTTGAAAAACCACTTTTCGCACTTGTGTTGGTGCAGGAAACCACTTTTGCACTTGTATTAGTGTGGAAAAAACACTTTTTGCACTTGTGATAGTGTTGAAAAACCACTTTTCGCACTTGTGTTAGTGTTGAAAAACCACTTTTCGCACTTGTGTTGGTGCAGGAAACCACTTTTGCACTTGTGATAGTGTTGAAAAACCACTTTTCGCACTTGTGTTAGTGTTGAAAAACCACTTTTCGCACTTGTGTTGGTGCAGGAAACCACTTTTGCACTTGTATTAGTGTGGAAAAATCACTTTTCGCACTTGTGTTAGTGTTGAAAAACCACTTTTCGCACTTGTGTTAGTGTTGAAAAACCACTTTTCGCACTTGTGTTGGTTCAGGAAACCACTTTTGCACTTGTATTAGTGTGGAACAAACACTTTTCGCACTTGTGTTAGTGTTGAAAAACCACTTTTCGCACTTGTGTTAGTGTTGAAAAACCACTTTTCGCACTTGTGTTAGTGTTGAAAAACCACTTTTCGCACTTGTGTTGGTGCAGGAAACAAATTTTGCACTTGTATTAGTGTGGAAAAAACACTTTTTGCACTTGTGATAGTGTTGAAAAACCACTTTTCACACTTGTGTTAGTGTTGAAAAACCACTTTTCGCACTTGTGTTGGTGCAGGAAACCACTTTTGCACTTGTATTAGTGTGGAAAAACCACTTTTTGCACTTGTGATAGTGTTGAAAACCACTTTTCGCACTTGTGTTAGTGTTGAAAAACCACTTTTCGCACTTGTGTTGGTGCAGGAAACCACTTTTGCACTTGTATTAGTGTGGAAAAACCACTTTTCGCAGTTGTGTTAGTGTTGAAAAACCACTTTTCGCACTTGTGTTCATGTTGACAAACCACTTTTGCACTTGTATTAGTGTGGAAAAAACACTTTTTGCACTTGTGATAGTGTTGAAAAACCACTTTTCGCACTTGTGTTAGTGTTGAAAAACCACTTTTCGCACTTGTGTTGGTGCAGGAAACCACGTTTGCACTTGTATTAGTGTGGAAAAACCACTTTTCCCACTTGTGTTAGTGTTGAAAAACCACTTTTCGCACTTGTGCTAGTGTTGAAAAACCACTTTTCGCACTTGTGTTAGTGTTGAAAAACCACTTTTCGCGCTTGTGTTGGTGCAGGAAACCACTTTTGCACTTGTATTGGTGTGGAAAAAACACTTTTCGCACTTGTGTTAGTGTTGAAAAACCACTTTTCGCACTTGTGTTAGTGTTGAAAAACCACTTTTCGCACTTGTGTTAGTGTTGAAAAACCACATTTCGCACTTGTGTTGGTGCAGGAAACCACTTTTGCACTTGTGTTAGTGTGGAAAAAACACTTTTCGCACTTGTGTTAGTGTTGAAAAACCACTTTTCGCACTTGTGTTGGTGCAGGAAACCACTTTTGCACTTGTATTAGTGTGGAAAAAACACTTTTTGCACTTGTGATAGTGTTGCAAAACCACTTTTCGCACTTGTGTTAGTCTTGAAAAACCACTTTTCGCACTTGCGTTGGTGCAGGAAAGTACTTTTGCACTTGTATTAGTGTGGAAAAACCACTTTTCGCACTTGTGTTAGTGTTGAAAAACCACTTTTCGCACTTGTGTTAGTGTTGAAAAACCACTTTTCGCACTTGTGTTGGTGCAGGAAACCACTTTTGCACTTGTATTAGTGTGGAAAAAACACTTTTTGCACTTGTGATAGTGTTGAAAAACCACTTTTCGCACTTGTGTTAGTGTTGCAAAACCACTTTTCGCACTTGTGTTGGTGCAGGAAACCACTTTTGCACTTGTGATATGTTGAAAAACCACTTTTCGCACTTGTGTTAGTGTTGAAAAACCACTTTTCGCACTTGTGTTGGTGCAGGAAACCACTTTTGCACTTGTATTAGTGTGGAAAAATCACTTTTCGCACTTGTGTTAGTGTTGAAAAACCACTTTTCGCACTTGTGTTAGTGTTGAAAAACCACTTTTCGCACTTGTGTTGGTTCAGGAAACCACTTTTGCACTTGTATTAGTGTGGAACAAACACTTTTCGCACTTGTGTTAGTGTTGAAAAACCACTTTTCGCACTTGTGTTAGTGTTGAAAAACCACTTTTCGCACTTGTGTTAGTGTTGAAAAACCACTTTTCTCACTTGTGTTGGTGCAGGAAACCACTTTTGCACTTGTATTAGTGTGGAAAAAACACTTTTTGCACTTGTGATAGTGTTGCAAAACCACTTTTCGCACTTGTGTTAGTCTTGAAAAACCACTTTTCGCACTTGTGTTGGTGCAGGAAACTACTTTTGCACTTGTATTAGTGTGGAAAAACCACTTTTCGCACTTGTGTTAGTGTTGAAAAACCACTTTTCGCACTTGTGTTAGTGTTGAAAAACCACTTTTCGCACTTGTGTTGGTGCAGGAAACCACTTTTGCACTTGTATTAGTGTGGAAAAAACACTTTTTGCACTTGTGATAGTGTTGAAAAACCACTTTTCGCACTTGTGTTAGAGTTGAAAAACCACTTTTCGCACTTGTGTTGGTGCAGGAAACCACTTTTGCACTTGTGATAGTGTTGAAAAACCACTTTTCGCAATTGTGTTAGTGTTGAAAAACCACTTTTCGCACTTGTGTTGGTGCAGGAAACCACTTTTGCACTTGTATTAGTGTGGAAAAATCACTTTTCGCACTTGTGTTAGTGTTGAAAAACCACTTTTCGCACTTGTGTTAGTGTTGAAAAACCACTTTTCGCACTTGTGTTGGTTCAGGAAACCACTTTTGCACTTGTATTAGTGTGGAACAAACACTTTTCGCACTTGTGTTAGTGTTGAAAAACCACTTTTCGCACTTGTGTTAGTGTTGAAAAACCACTTTTCGCACTTGTGTTAGTGTTGAAAAACCACTTTTCGCACTTGTGTTGGTGCAGGAAACAAATTTTGCACTTGTATTAGTGTGGAAAAAACACTTTTCGCACTTGTGATAGTGTTGAAAAACCACTTTTCACACTTGTGTTAGTGTTGAAAAACCACTTTTCGCACTTGTGTTGGTGCAGGAAACCACTTTTGCACTTGTATTAGTGTGGAAAAACCACTTTTTGCACTTGTGATAGTGTTGAAAACCACTTTTCGCACTTGTGTTAGTGTTGAAAAACCACTTTTCGCACTTGTGTTGGTGCAGGAAACCACTTTTGCACTTGTATTAGTGTGGAAAAACCACTTTTCGCAGTTGTGTTAGTGTTGAAAAACCACTTTTCGCACTTGTGTTCGCGTTGACAAACCACTTTTGCACTTGTATTAGTGTGGAAAAAACACTTTTTGCACTTGTGATAGTGTTGAAAAACCACTTTTCGCACTTGTGTTAGTGTTGAAAAACCACTTTTCGCACTTGTGTTGGTGCAGGAAACCACGTTTGCACTTGTATTAGTGTGGAAAAACCACTTTTCGCACTTGTGTTAGTGTTGAAAAACCACTTTTCGCACTTGTGCTAGTGTTGAAAAACCACTTTTCGCACTTGTGTTAGTGTTGAAAAACCACTTTTCGCGCTTGTGTTGGTGCAGGAAACCACTTTTGCACTTGTATTGGTGTGGAAAAAACACTTTTCGCACTTGTGTTAGTGTTGAAAAACCACTTTTCGCACTTGTGTTAGTGTTGAAAAACCACTTTTCGCACTTGTGTTAGTGTTGAAAAACCACATTTCGCACTTGTGTTGGTGCAGGAAACCACTTTTGCACTTGTGTTAGTGTGGAAAAAACACTTTTCGCACTTGTGTTAGTGTTGAAAAACCACTTTTCGCACTTGTGTTGGTGCAGGAAACCACTTTTGCACTTGTATTAGTGTGGAAAAAACACTTATTGCACTTGTGATAGTGTTGCAAAACCACTTTTCGCACTTGTGTTAGTCTTGAAAAACCACTTTTCGCACTTGTGTTGGTGCAGGAAACTACTTTTGCACTTGTATTAGTGTGGAAAAACCACTTTTCGCACTTGTGTTAGTGTTGAAAAACCACTTTTCGCACTTGTGTTAGTGTTGAAAAACCACTTTTCGCACTTGTGTTGGTGCAGGAAACCACTTTTGCACTTGTATTAGTGTGGAAAAAACACTTTTTGCACTTGTGATAGTGTTGAAAAACCACTTTTCGCACTTGTGTTAGTGTTGCAAAACCACTTTTCGCACTTGTGTTAGTGTTGAAAAACCACTTTTCGCACTTGTGTTGGTGCAGGAAACCACTTTTGCACTTGTATTAGTGTGGAAAAACCACTTTTCGCAGTTGTGTTAGTGTTGAAAAACCACTTTTCGCACTTGTGTTCATGTTGACAAACCACTTTTGCACTTGTATTAGTGTGGAAAAAACACTTTTTGCACTTGTGATAGTGTTGAAAAACCACTTTTCGCACTTGTGTTAGTGTTGAAAAACCACTTTTCGCACTTGTGTTGGTGCAGGAAACCACGTTTGCACTTGTATTAGTGTGGAAAAACCACTTTTCGCACTTGTGTTAGTGTTGAAAAACCACTTTTCGCACTTGTGTTAGTGTTGAAAAACCACTTTTCGCACTTGTGTTAGTGTTGAAAAACCACATTTCGCACTTGTGTTGGTGCAGGAAACCACTTTTGCACTTGTGTTAGTGTGGAAAAAACACTTTTCGCACTTGTGTTAGTGTTGAAAAACCACTTTTCGCACTTGTGTTGGTGCAGGAAACCACTTTTGCACTTGTATTAGTGTGGAAAAAACACTTTTTGCACTTGTGATAGTGTTGCAAAACCACTTTTCGCACTTGTGTTAGTCTTGAAAAACCACTTTTCGCACTTGTGTTGGTGCAGGAAACTACTTTTGCACTTGTATTAGTGTGGAAAAACCACTTTTCGCACTTGTGTTAGTGTTGAAACACCACTTTTCGCACTTGTGTTAGTGTTGAAAAACCACTTTTCGCACTTGTGTTGGTGCAGGAAACCACTTTTGCACTTGTATTAGTGTGGGAAAACCACTTTTTGCACTTGTGATAGTGTTGAAAACCACTTTTCGCACTTGTGTTAGTGTTGAAAAACCACTTTTCGCACTTGTGTTGGTGCAGGAAACCACTTTTGCACTTGTATTAGTGTGGAAAAACCACTTTTCGCAGTTGTGTTAGTGTTGAAAAACCACTTTTCGCACTTGTGTTAGTGTTGAAAAACCACTTTTCGCACTTGTGTTGGTGCAGGAAACCACTTTTGCACTTGTATTAGTGTGGAAAAAACACTTTTTGCACTTGTGATAGTGTTGAAAAACCACTTTTCGCACTTGTGTTAGTGTTGCAAAACCACTTTTCGCACTTGTGTTGGTGCAGGAAACCACTTTTGCACTTGTGATAGTGTTGAAAAACCACTTTTCGCACTTGTGTTAGTGTTGAAAAACCACTTTTCGCACTTGTGTTGGTGCAGGAAACCACTTTTGCACTTGTATTAGTGTGGAAAAATCACTTTTCGCACTTGTGTTAGTGTTGAAAAACCACTTTTCGCACTTGTGTTAGTGTTGAAAAACCACTTTTCGCACTTGTGTTGGTTCAGGAAACCACTTTTGCACTTGTATTAGTGTGGAACAAACACTTTTCGCACTTGTGTTAGTGTTGAAAAACCACTTTTCGCACTTGTGTTAGTGTTGAAAAACCACTTTTCGCACTTGTGTTAGTGTTGAAAAACCACTTTTCTCACTTGTGTTGGTGCAGGAAACCACTTTTGCACTTGTATTAGTGTGGAAAAAACACTTTTTGCACTTGTGATAGTGTTGCAAAACCACTTTTCGCACTTGTGTTAGTCTTGAAAAACCACTTTTCGCACTTGTGTTGGTGCAGGAAACTACTTTTGCACTTGTATTAGTGTGGAAAAACCACTTTTCGCACTTGTGTTAGTGTTGAAAAACCACTTTTCGCACTTGTGTTAGTGTTGAAAAACCACTTTTCGCACTTGTGTTGGTGCAGGAAACCACTTTTGCACTTGTATTAGTGTGGAAAAAACACTTTTTGCACTTGTGATAGTGTTGAAAAACCACTTTTCGCACTTGTGTTAGAGTTGAAAAACCACTTTTCGCACTTGTGTTGGTGCAGGAAACCACTTTTGCACTTGTGATAGTGTTGAAAAACCACTTTTCGCACTTGTGTTAGTGTTGAAAAACCACTTTTCGCACTTGTGTTGGTGCAGGAAACCACTTTTGCACTTGTATTAGTGTGGAAAAATCACTTTTCGCACTTGTGTTAGTGTTGAAAAACCACTTTTCGCACTTGTGTTAGTGTTGAAAAACCACTTTTCGCACTTGTGTTGGTTCAGGAAACCACTTTTGCACTTGTATTAGTGTGGAACAAACACTTTTCGCACTTGTGTTAGTGTTGAAAAACCACTTTTCGCACTTGTGTTAGTGTTGAAAAACCACTTTTCGCACTTGTGTTAGTGTTGAAAAACCACTTTTCGCACTTGTGTTGGTGCAGGAAACAAATTTTGCACTTGTATTAGTGTGGAAAAAACACTTTTCGCACTTGTGATAGTGTTGAAAAACCACTTTTCACACTTGTGTTAGTGTTGAAAAACCACTTTTCGCACTTGTGTTGGTGCAGGAAACCACTTTTGCACTTGTATTAGTGTGGAAAAACCACTTTTTGCACTTGTGATAGTGTTGAAAACCACTTTTCGCACTTGTGTTAGTGTTGAAAAACCACTTTTCGCACTTGTGTTGGTGCAGGAAACCACTTTTGCACTTGTATTAGTGTGGAAAAACCACTTTTCGCAGTTGTGTTAGTGTTGAAAAACCACTTTTCGCACTTGTGTTCGTGTTGACAAACCACTTTTGCACTTGTATTAGTGTGGAAAAAACACTTTTTGCACTTGTGATAGTGTTGAAAAACCACTTTTCGCACTTGTGTTAGTGTTGAAAAACCACTTTTCGCACTTGTGTTGGTGCAGGAAACCACGTTTGCACTTGTATTAGTGTGGAAAAACCACTTTTCGCACTTGTGTTAGTGTTGAAAAACCACTTTTCGCACTTGTGCTAGTGTTGAAAAACCACTTTTCGCACTTGTGTTAGTGTTGAAAAACCACTTTTCGCGCTTGTGTTGGTGCAGGAAACCACTTTTGCACTTGTATTGGTGTGGAAAAAACACTTTTCGCACTTGTGTTAGTGTTGAAAAACCACTTTTCGCACTTGTGTTAGTGTTGAAAAACCACTTTTCGCACTTGTGTTAGTGTTGAAAAACCACATTTCGCACTTGTGTTGGTGCAGGAAACCACTTTTGCACTTGTGTTAGTGTGGAAAAAACACTTTTCGCACTTGTGTTAGTGTTGAAAAACCACTTTTCGCACTTGTGTTGGTGCAGGAAACCACTTTTGCACTTGTATTAGTGTGGAAAAAACACTTTTTGCACTTGTGATAGTGTTGCAAAACCACTTTTCGCACTTGTGTTAGTCTTGAAAAACCACTTTTCGCACTTGTGTTGGTGCAGGAAACTACTTTTGCACTTGTATTAGTGTGGAAAAACCACTTTTCGCACTTGTGTTAGTGTTGAAAAACCACTTTTCGCACTTGTGTTAGTGTTGAAAAACCACTTTGCGCACTTGTGTTGGTGCAGGAAACCACTTTTGCACTTGTATTAGTGTGGAAAAAACACTTTTTGCACTTGTGATAGTGTTGAAAAACGACTTTTCGCACTTGTGTTAGTGTTGCAAAACCACTTTTCGCACTTGTGTTAGTGTTGAAAAACCACTTTTCGCACTTGTGTTGGTGCAGGAAACCACTTTTGCACTTGTATTAGTGTGGAAAAACCACTTTTCGCAGTTGTGTTAGTGTTGAAAAACCACTTTTCGCACTTGTGTTCATGTTGACAAACCACTTTTGCACTTGTATTAGTGTGGAAAAAACACTTTTTGCACTTGTGATAGTGTTGAAAAACCACTTTTCGCACTTGTGTTAGTGTTGAAAAACCACTTTTCGCACTTGTGTTGGTGCAGGAAACCACGTTTGCACTTGTATTAGTGTGGAAAAACCACTTTTCGCACTTGTGTTAGTGTTGAAAAACCACTTTTCGCACTTGTGTTAGTGTTGAAAAACCACTTTTCGCACTTGTGTTAGTGTTGAAAAACCACATTTCGCACTTGTGTTGGTGCAGGAAACCACTTTTGCACTTGTGTTAGTGTGGAAAAAACACTTTTCGCACTTGTGTTAGTGTTGAAAAACCACTTTTCGCACTTGTGTTGGTGCAGGAAACCACTTTTGCACTTGTATTAGTGTGGAAAAAACACTTTTTGCACTTGTGATAGTGTTGCAAAACCACTTTTCGCACTTGTGTTAGTCTTGAAAAACCACTTTTCGCACTTGTGTTGGTGCAGGAAACTACTTTTGCACTTGTATTAGTGTGGAAAAACCACTTTTCGCACTTGTGTTAGTGTTGAAAAACCACTTTTCGCACTTGTGTTAGTGTTGAAAAACCACTTTTCGCACTTGTGTTAGTGTTGAAAAACCACTTTTCGCACTTGTGTTGGTGCAGGAAACAAATTTTGCACTTGTATTAGTGTGGAAAAAACACTTTTCGCACTTGTGATAGTGTTGAAAAACCACTTTTCACACTTGTGTTAGTGTTGAAAAACCACTTTTCGCACTTGTGTTGGTGCAGGAAACCACTTTTGCACTTGTATTAGTGTGGAAAAACCACTTTTTGCACTTGTGATAGTGTTGAAAACCACTTTTCGCACTTGTGTTAGTGTTGAAAAACCACTTTTCGCACTTGTGTTGGTGCAGGAAACCACTTTTGCACTTGTATTAGTGTGGAAAAACCACTTTTCGCAGTTGTGTTAGTGTTGAAAAACCACTTTTCGCACTTGTGTTCGTGTTGACAAACCACTTTTGCACTTGTATTAGTGTGGAAAAAACACTTTTTGCACTTGTGATAGTGTTGAAAAACCACTTTTTGCACTTGTGTTAGTGTTGAAAAACCACTTTTTGCACTTGTGTTGGTGCAGGAAACCACGTTTGCACTTGTATTAGTGTGGAAAAACCACTTTTCGCACTTGTGTTAGTGTTGAAAAACCACTTTTCGCACTTGTGCTAGTGTTGAAAAACCACTTTTCGCACTTGTGTTAGTGTTGAAAAACCACTTTTCGCGCTTGTGTTGGTGCAGGAAACCACTTTTGCACTTGTATTGGTGTGGAAAAAACACTTTTCGCACTTGTGTTAGTGTTGAAAAACCACTTTTCGCATTTGTGTTAGTGTTGAAAAACCACTTTTCGCACTTGTGTTAGTGTTGAAAAACCACATTTCGCACTTGTGTTGGTGCAGGAAACCACTTTTGCACTTGTGTTAGTGTGGAAAAAACACTTTTCGCACTTGTGTTAGTGTTGAAAAACCACTTTTCGCACTTGTGTTGGTGCAGGAAACCACTTTTGCACTTGTATTAGTGTGGAAAAAACACTTTTTGCACTTGTGATAGTGTTGCAAAACCACTTTTCGCACTTGTGTTAGTCTTGAAAAACCACTTTTCGCACTTGTGTTGGTGCAGGAAACTACTTTTGCACTTGTATTAGTGTGGAAAAACCACTTTTCGCACTTGTGTTAGTGTTGAAAAACCACTTTTCGCACTTGTGTTAGTGTTGAAAAACCACTTTTCGCACTTGTGTTGGTGCAGGAAACCACTTTTGCACTTGTATTAGTGTGGAAAAAACACTTTTTGCACTTGTGATAGTGTTGAAAAACGACTTTTCGCACTTGTGTTAGTGTTGCAAAACCACTTTTCGCACTTGTGTTAGTGTTGAAAAACCACTTTTCGCACTTGTGTTGGTGCAGGAAACCACTTTTGCACTTGTATTAGTGTGGAAAAACCACTTTTCGCAGTTGTGTTAGTGTTGAAAAACCACTTTTCGCACTTGTGTTCATGTTGACAAACCACTTTTGCACTTGTATTAGTGTGGAAAAAACACTTTTTGCACTTGTGATAGTGTTGAAAAACCACTTTTCGCACTTGTGTTAGTGTTGAAAAACCACTTTTCGCACTTGTGTTGGTGCAGGAAACCACGTTTGCACTTGTATTAGTGTGGAAAAACCACTTTTCGCACTTGTGTTAGTGTTGAAAAACCACTTTTCGCACTTGTGTTAGTGTTGAAAAACCACTTTTCGCACTTGTGTTAGTGTTGAAAAACCACATTTCGCACTTGTGTTGGTGCAGGAAACCACTTTTGCACTTGTGTTAGTGTGGAAAAAACACTTTTCGCACTTGTGTTAGTGTTGAAAAACCACTTTTCGCACTTGTGTTGGTGCAGGAAACCACTTTTGCACTTGTATTAGTGTGGAAAAAACACTTTTTGCACTTGTGATAGTGTTGCAAAACCACTTTTCGCACTTGTGTTAGTCTTGAAAAACCACTTTTCGCACTTGTGTTGGTGCAGGAAACTACTTTTGCACTTGTATTAGTGTGGAAAAACCACTTTTCGCACTTGTGTTAGTGTTGAAAAACCACTTTTCGCACTTGTGTTAGTGTTGAAAAACCACTTTTCGCACTTGTGTTGGTGCAGGAAACCACTTTTGCACTTGTATTAGTGTGGAAAAACCACTTTTTGCACTTGTGATAGTGTTGAAAACCACTTTTCGCACTTGTGTTAGTGTTGAAAAACCACTTTTCGCACTTGTGTTGGTGCAGGAAACCACTTTTGCACTTGTATTAGTGTGGAAAAACCACTTTTCGCAGTTGTGTTAGTGTTGAAAAACCACTTTTCGCACTTGTGTTCGTGTTGACAAACCACTTTTGCACTTGTATTAGTGTGGAAAAAACACTTTTTGCACTTGTGATAGTGTTGAAAAACCACTTTTCGCACTTGTGTTAGTGTTGAAAAACCACTTTTCGCACTTGTGTTGGTGCAGGAAACCACGTTTGCACTTGTATTAGTGTGGAAAAACCACTTTTCGCACTTGTGTTAGTGTTGAAAAACCACTTTTCGCACTTGTGCTAGTGTTGAAAAACCACTTTTCGCACTTGTGTTAGTGTTGAAAAACCACTTTTCGCGCTTGTGTTGGTGCAGGAAACCACTTTTGCACTTGTATTGGTGTGGAAAAAACACTTTTCGCACTTGTGTTAGTGTTGAAAAACCACTTTTCGCACTTGTGTTAGTGTTGAAAAACCACTTTTCGCACTTGTGTTAGTGTTGAAAAACCACATTTCGCACTTGTGTTGGTGCAGGAAACCACTTTTGCACTTGTGTTAGTGTGGAAAAAACACTTTTCGCACTTGTGTTAGTGTTGAAAAACCACATTTCGCACTTGTGTTGGTGCAGGAAACCACTTTTGCACTTGTATTAGTGTGGAAAAAACACTTTTTGCACTTGTGATAGTGTTGCAAAACCACTTTTCGCACTTGTGTTAGTCTTGAAAAACCACTTTTCGCACTTGTGTTGGTGCAGGAAACTACTTTTGCACTTGTATTAGTGTGGAAAAACCACTTTTCGCACTTGTGTTAGTGTTGAAAAACCACTTTTCGCACTTGTGTTAGTGTTGAAAAACCACTTTTCGCACTTGTGTTGGTGCAGGAAACCACTTTTGCACTTGTATTCGTGTGGAAAAAACACTTTTTGCACTTGTGATAGTGTTGAAAAACCACTTTTCGCACTTGTGTTAGTGTTGCAAAACCACTTTTCGCACTTGTGTTAGTGTTGAAAAACCACTTTTCGCACTTGTGTTGGTGCAGGAAACCACTTTTGCACTTGTATTAGTGTGGAAAAACCACTTTTCGCAGTTGTGTTAGTGTTGAAAAACCACTTTTCGCACTTGTGTTCATGTTGACAAACCACTTTTGCACTTGTATTAGTGTGGAAAAAACACTTTTTGCACTTGTGATAGTGTTGAAAAACCACTTTTCGCACTTGTGTTAGTGTTGAAAAACCACTTTTCGCACTTGTGTTGGTGCAGGAAACCACGTTTGCACTTGTATTAGTGTGGAAAAACCACTTTTCGCACTTGTGTTAGTGTTGAAAAACCACTTTTCGCACTTGTGCTAGTGTTGAAAAACCACTTTTCGCACTTGTGTTAGTGTTGAAAAACCACTTTTCGCGCTTGTGTTGGTGCAGGAAACCACTTTTGCACTTGTATTGGTGTGGAAAAAACACTTTTCGCACTTGTGTTAGTGTTGAAAAACCACTTTTCGCACTTGTGTTAGTGTTGAAAAACCACTTTTCGCACTTGTGTTAGTGTTGAAAAACCACATTTCGCACTTGTGTTGGTGCAGGAAACCACTTTTGCACTTGTGTTAGTGTGGAAAAAACACTTTTCGCACTTGTGTTAGTGTTGAAAAACCACTTTTCGCACTTGTGTTGGTGCAGGAAACCACTTTTGCACTTGTATTAGTGTGGAAAAAACACTTTTTGCACTTGTGATAGTGTTGCAAAACCACTTTTCGCACTTGTGTTAGTCTTGAAAAACCACTTTTCGCACTTGTGTTGGTGCAGGAAACTACTTTTGCACTTGTATTAGTGTGGAAAAACCACTTTTCGCACTTGTGTTAGTGTTGAAAAACCACTTTTCGCACTTGTGTTAGTGTTGAAAAACCACTTTTCGCACTTGTGTTGGTGCAGGAAACCACTTTTGCACTTGTATTAGTGTGGAAAAAACACTTTTTGCACTTGTGATAGTGTTGAAAAACCACTTTTCGCACTTGTGTTAGTGTTGCAAAACCACTTTTCGCACTTGTGTTGGTGCAGGAAACCACTTTTGCACTTGTGATAGTGTTGAAAAACCACTTTTCGCACTTGTGTTAGTGTTGAAAAACCACTTTTCGCACTTGTGTTGGTGCAGGAAACCACTTTTGCACTTGTATTAGTGTGGAAAAATCACTTTTCGCACTTGTGTTAGTGTTGAAAAACCACTTTTCGCACTTGTGTTAGTGTTGAAAAACCACTTTTCGCACTTGTGTTGGTTCAGGAAACCACTTTTGCACTTGTATTAGTGTGGAACAAACACTTTTCGCACTTGTGTTAGTGTTGAAAAACCACTTTTCGCACTTGTGTTAGTGTTGAAAAACCACTTTTCGCACTTGTGTTAGTGTTGAAAAACCACTTTTCTCACTTGTGTTGGTGCAGGAAACCACTTTTGCACTTGTATTAGTGTGGGAAAAACACTTTTTGCACTTGTGATAGTGTTGCAAAACCACTTTTCGCACTTGTGTTAGTCTTGAAAAACCACTTTTCGCACTTGTGTTGGTGCAGGAAACTACTTTTGCACTTGTATTAGTGTGGAAAAACCACTTTTCGCACTTGTGTTAGTGTTGAAAAACCACTTTTCGCACTTGTGTTAGTGTTGAAAAACCACTTTTCGCACTTGTGTTGGTGCAGGAAACCACTTTTGCACTTGTATTAGTGTGGAAAAAACACTTTTTGCACTTGTGATAGTGTTGAAAAACCACTTTTCGCACTTGTGTTAGAGTTGAAAAACCACTTTTCGCACTTGTGTTGGTGCAGGAAACCACTTTTGCACTTGTGATAGTGTTGAAAAACCACTTTTCGCACTTGTGTTAGTGTTGAAAAACCACTTTTCGCACTTGTGTTGGTGCAGGAAACCACTTTTGCACTTGTATTAGTGTGGAAAAATCACTTTTCGCACTTGTGTTAGTGTTGAAAAACCACTTTTCGCACTTGTGTTAGTGTTGAAAAACCACTTTTCGCACTTGTGTTGGTTCAGGAAACCACTTTTGCACTTGTATTAGTGTGGAACAAAAACTTTTCGCACTTGTGTTAGTGTTGAAAAACCACTTTTCGCACTTGTGTTAGTGTTGAAAAACCACTTTTCGCACTTGTGTTGGTGCAGGAAACCACTTTTGCACTTGTATTAGTGTGGAAAAAACACTTTTTGCACTTGTGATAGTGTTGAAAAACCACTTTTCGCACTTGTGTTAGAGTTGAAAAACCACTTTTCGCACTTGTGTTGGTGCAGGAAACCACTTTTGCACTTGTGATAGTGTTGAAAAACCACTTTTCGCACTTGTGTTAGTGTTGAAAAACCACTTTTCGCACTTGTGTTGGTGCAGGAAACCACTTTTGCACTTGTATTAGTGTGGAAAAATCACTTTTCGCACTTGTGTTAGTGTTGAAAAACCACTTTTCGCACTTGTGTTAGTGTTGAAAAACCACTTTTCGCACTTGTGTTAGTGTTGAAAAACCACATTTCGCACTTGTGTTGGTGCAGGAAACCACTTTTGCACTTGTGTTAGTGTGGAAAAAACACTTTTCGCACTTGTGTTAGTGTTGAAAAACCACTTTTCGCACTTGTGTTGGTGCAGGAAACCACTTTTTCGCACTTGTGTTGGTGCAGGAAACCACGTTTGCACTTGTATTAGTGTGGAAAAACCACTTTTCGCACTTGTGTTAGTGTTGAAAAACCACTTTTCGCACTTGTGCTAGTGTTGAAAAACCACTTTTCGCACTTGTGTTAGTGTTGAAAAACCACTTTTTGCGCTTGTGTTGGTGCAGGAAACCACTTTTGCACTTGTATTGGTGTGGAAAAAACACTTTTCGCACTTGTGTTAGTGTTGAAAAACCACTTTTCGCACTTGTGTTAGTGTTGAAAAACCACTTTTCGCACTTGTGTTAGTGTTGAAAAACCACATTTCGCACTTGTGTTGGTGCAGGAAACCACTTTTGCACTTGTGTTAGTGTGGAAAAAACACTTTTCGCACTTGTGTTAGTGTTGAAAAACCACTTTTCGCACTTGTGTTGGTGCAGGAAACCACTTTTGCACTTGTATTAGTGTGGAAAAAACACTTTTTGCACTTGTGATAGTGTTGCAAAACCACTTTTCGCACTTGTGTTAGTCTTGAAAAACCACTTTTCGCACTTGTGTTGGTGCAGGAAACTACTTTTGCACTTGTATTAGTGTGGAAAAACCACTTTTCGCACTTGTGTTAGTGTTGAAAAACCACTTTTCGCACTTGTGTTAGTGTTGAAAAACCACTTTTCGCACTTGTGTTGGTGCAGGAAACCACTTTTGCACTTGTATTAGTGTGGAAAAAACACTTTTTGCACTTGTGATAGTGTTGAAAAACCACTTTTCGCACTTGTGTTAGTGTTGCAAAACCACTTTTCGCACTTGTGTTGGTGCAGGAAACCACTTTTGCACTTGTGATAGTGTTGAAAAACCACTTTTCGCACTTGTGTTAGTGTTGAAAAACCACTTTTCGCACTTGTGTTGGTGCAGGAAACCACTTTTGCACTTGTATTAGTGTGGAAAAATCACTTTTCGCACTTGTGTTAGTGTTGAAAAACCACTTTTCGCACTTGTGTTAGTGTTGAAAAACCACTTTTCGCACTTGTGTTGGTTCAGGAAACCACTTTTGCACTTGTATTAGTGTGGAACAAACACTTTTCGCACTTGTGTTAGTGTTGAAAAACCACTTTTCGCACTTGTGTTAGTGTTGAAAAACCACTTTTCGCACTTGTGTTAGTGTTGAAAAACCACTTTTCGCACTTGTGTTGGTGCAGGAAACAAATTTTGCACTTGTATTAGTGTGGAAAAAACACTTTTTGCACTTGTGATAGTGTTGAAAAACCACTTTTCACACTTGTGTTAGTGTTGAAAAACCACTTTTCGCACTTGTGTTGGTGCAGGAAACCACTTTTGCACTTGTATTAGTGTGGAAAAACCACTTTTTGCACTTGTGATAGTGTTGAAAACCACTTTTCGCACTTGTGTTAGTGTTGAAAAACCACTTTTCGCACTTGTGTTGGTGCAGGAAACCACTTTTGCACTTGTATTAGTGTGGAAAAAACACTTTTTGCACTTGTGATAGTGTTGAAAAACCACTTTTCGCACTTGTGTTAGTGTTGCAAAACCACTTTTCGCACTTGTGTTAGTGTTGAAAAACCACTTTTCGCACTTGTGTTGGTGCAGGAAACCACTTTTGCACTTGTATTAGTGTGGAAAAACCACTTTTCGCAGTTGTGTTAGTGTTGAAAAACCACTTTTCGCACTTGTGTTCATGTTGACAAACCACTTTTGCACTTGTATTAGTGTGGAAAAAACACTTTTTGCACTTGTGATAGTGTTGAAAAACCACTTTTCGCACTTGTGTTAGTGTTGAAAAACCACTTTTCGCACTTGTGTTGGTGCAGGAAACCACGTTTGCACTTGTATTAGTGTGGAAAAACCACTTTTCGCACTTGTGTTAGTGTTGAAAAACCACTTTTCGCACTTGTGCTAGTGTTGAAAAACCACTTTTCGCACTTGTGTTAGTGTTGAAAAACCACTTTTCGCGCTTGTGTTGGTGCAGGAAACCACTTTTGCACTTGTATTGGTGTGGAAAAAACACTTTTCGCACTTGTGTTAGTGTTGAAAAACCACTTTTCGCACTTGTGTTAGTGTTGAAAAACCACTTTTCGCACTTGTGTTAGTGTTGAAAAACCACACTTCGCACTTGTGTTGGTGCAGGAAACCACTTTTGCACTTGTGTTAGTGTGGAAAAAACACTTTTCGCACTTGTGTTAGTGTTGAAAAACCACTTTTCGCACTTGTGTTGGTGCAGGAAACCACTTTTGCACTTGTATTAGTGTGGAAAAAACACTTTTTGCACTTGTGATAGTGTTGCAAAACCACTTTTCGCACTTGTGTTAGTCTTGAAAAACCACTTTTCGCACTTGTGTTGGTGCAGGAAACTACTTTTGCACTTGTATTAGTGTGGAAAAACCACTTTTCGCACTTGTGTTAGTGTTGAAAAACCACTTTTCGCACTTGTGTTAGTGTTGAAAAACCACTTTTCGCACTTGTGTTGGTGCAGGAAACCACTTTTGCACTTGTATTAGTGTGGAAAAAACACTTTTTGCACTTGTGATAGTGTTGAAAAACCACTTTTCGCACTTGTGTTAGTGTTGCAAAACCACTTTTCGCACTTGTGTTGGTGCAGGAAACCACTTTTGCACTTGTGATAGTGTTGAAAAACCACTTTTCGCACTTGTGTTAGTGTTGAAAAACCACTTTTCGCACTTGTGTTGGTGCAGGAAACCACTTTTGCACTTGTATTAGTGTGGAAAAATCACTTTTCGCACTTGTGTTAGTGTTGAAAAACCACTTTTCGCACTTGTGTTAGTGTTGAAAAACCACTTTTCGCACTTGTGTTGGTTCAGGAAACCACTTTTGCACTTTTATTAGTGTGGAACAAACACTTTTCGCACTTGTGTTAGTGTTGAAAAACCACTTTTCGCACTTGTGTTAGTGTTGAAAAACCACTTTTCGCACTTGTGTTAGTGTTGAAAAACCACTTTTCTCACTTGTGTTGGTGCAGGAAACCACTTTTGCACTTGTATTAGTGTGGAAAAAACACTTTTTGCACTTGTGATAGTGTTGCAAAACCACTTTTCGCACTTGTGTTAGTCTTGAAAAACCACTTTTCGCACTTGTGTTGGTGCAGGAAACTACTTTTGCACTTGTATTAGTGTGGAAAAACCACTTTTCGCACTTGTGTTAGTGTTGAAAAACCACTTTTCGCACTTGTGTTAGTGTTGAAAAACCACTTTTCGCACTTGTGTTGGTGCAGGAAACCACTTTTGCACTTGTATTAGTGTGGAAAAACCACTTTTTGCACTTGTGATAGTGTTGAAAACCACTTTTCGCACTTGTGTTAGTGTTGAAAAACCACTTTTCGCACTTGTGTTGGTGCAGGAAACCACTTTTGCACTTGTATTAGTGTGGAAAAAACACTTTTTGCACTTGTGATAGTGTTGAAAAACCACTTTTCGCACTTGTGTTAGTGTTGCAAAACCACTTTTCGCACTTGTGTTAGTGTTGAAAAACCAATTTTCGCACTTGTGTTGGTGCAGGAAACCACTTTTGCACTTGTATTAGTGTGGAAAAACCACTTTTCGCAGTTGTGTTAGTGTTGAAAAACCACTTTTCGCACTTGTGTTCATGTTGACAAACCACTTTTGCACTTGTATTAGTGTGGAAAAAACACTTTTTGCACTTGTGATAGTGTTGAAAAACCACTTTTCGCACTTGTGTTAGTGTTGAAAAACCACTTTTCGCACTTGTGTTGGTGCAGGAAACCACGTTTGCACTTGTATTAGTGTGGAAAAACCACTTTTCGCACTTGTGTTAGTGTTGAAAAACCACTTTTCGCACTTGTGCTAGTGTTGAAAAACCACTTTTCGCACTTGTGTTAGTGTTGAAAAACCACTTTTCGCGCTTGTGTTGGTGCAGGAAACCACTTTTGCACTTGTATTGGTGTGGAAAAAACACTTTTCGCACTTGTGTTAGTGTTGAAAAACCACTTTTCGCACTTGTGTTAGTGTTGAAAAACCACTTTTCGCACTTGTGTTAGTGTTGAAAAACCACACTTCGCACTTGTGTTGGTGCAGGAAACCACTTTTGCACTTGTGTTAGTGTGGAAAAAACACTTTTCGCACTTGTGTTAGTGTTGAAAAACCACTTTTCGCACTTGTGTTGGTGCAGGAAACCACTTTTGCACTTGTATTAGTGTGGAAAAAACACTTTTTGCACTTGTGATAGTGTTGCAAAACCACTTTTCGCACTTGTGTTAGTCTTGAAAAACCACTTTTCGCACTTGTGTTGGTGCAGGAAACTACTTTTGCACTTGTATTAGTGTGGAAAAACCACTTTTCGCACTTGTGTTAGTGTTGAAAAACCACTTTTCGCACTTGTGTTAGTGTTGAAAAACCACTTTTCGCACTTGTGTTGGTGCAGGAAACCACTTTTGCACTTGTATTAGTGTGGAAAAAACACTTTTTGCACTTGTGATAGTGTTGAAAAACCACTTTTCGCACTTGTGTTAGTGTTGCAAAACCACTTTTCGCACTTGTGTTGGTGCAGGAAACCACTTTTGCACTTGTGATAGTGTTGAAAAACCACTTTTCGCACTTGTGTTAGTGTTGAAAAACCACTTTTCGCACTTGTGTTGGTGCAGGAAACCACTTTTGCACTTGTATTAGTGTGGAAAAATCACTTTTCGCACTTGTGTTAGTGTTGAAAAACCACTTTTCGCACTTGTGTTAGTGTTGAAAAACCACTTTTCGCACTTGTGTTGGTTCAGGAAACCACTTTTGCACTTTTATTAGTGTGGAACAAACACTTTTCGCACTTGTGTTAGTGTTGAAAAACCACTTTTCGCACTTGTGTTAGTGTTGAAAAACCACTTTTCGCACTTGTGTTAGTGTTGAAAAACCACTTTTCTCACTTGTGTTGGTGCAGGAAACCACTTTTGCACTTGTATTAGTGTGGAAAAAACACTTTTTGCACTTGTGATAGTGTTGCAAAACCACTTTTCGCACTTGTGTTAGTCTTGAAAAACCACTTTTCGCACTTGTGTTGGTGCAGGAAACTACTTTTGCACTTGTATTAGTGTGGAAAAACCACTTTTCGCACTTGTGTTAGTGTTGAAAAACCACTTTTCGCACTTGTGTTAGTGTTGAAAAACCACTTTTCGCACTTGTGTTGGTGCAGGAAACCACTTTTGCACTTGTATTAGTGTGGAAAAAACACTTTTTGCACTTGTGATAGTGTTGAAAAACCACTTTTCGCACTTGTGTTAGAGTTGAAAAACCACTTTTCGCACTTGTGTTGGTGCAGGAAACCACTTTTGCACTTGTGATAGTGTTGAAAAACCACTTTTCGCACTTGTGTTAGTGTTGAAAAACCACTTTTCGCACTTGTGTTGGTGCAGGAAACCACTTTTGCACTTGTATTAGTGTGGAAAAATCACTTTTCGCACTTGTGTTAGTGTTGAAAAACCACTTTTCGCACTTGTGTTAGTGTTGAAAAACCACTTTTCGCACTTGTGTTGGTTCAGGAAACCACTTTTGCACTTGTATTAGTGTGGAACAAACACTTTTCGCACTTGTGTTAGTGTTGAAAAACCACTTTTCGCACTTGTGTTAGTGTTGAAAAACCACTTTTCGCACTTGTGTTAGTGTTGAAAAACCACTTTTCGCACTTGTGTTGGTGCAGGAAACAAATTTTGCACTTGTATTAGTGTGGAAAAAACACTTTTTGCACTTGTGATAGTGTTGAAAAACCACTTTTCACACTTGTGTTAGTGTTGAAAACCCACTTTTCGCACTTGTGTTGGTGCAGGAAACCACTTTTGCACTTGTATTAGTGTGGAAAAACCACTTTTTGCACTTGTGATAGTGTTGAAAACCACTTTTCGCACTTGTGTTAGTGTTGAAAAACCACTTTTCGCACTTGTGTTGGTGCAGGAAACCACTTTTGCACTTGTATTAGTGTGGAAAAACCACTTTTCGCAGTTGTGTTAGTGTTGAAAAACCACTTTTCGCACTTGTGTTCGTGTTGACAAACCACTTTTGCACTTGTATTAGTGTGGAAAAAACACTTTTTGCACTTGTGATAGTGTTGAAAAACCACTTTTTGCACTTGTGTTAGTGTTGAAAAACCACTTTTCGCACTTGTGTTGGTGCAGGAAACCACGTTTGCACTTGTATTAGTGTGGAAAAACCACTTTTCGCACTTGTGTTAGTGTTGAAAAACCACTTTTCGCACTTGTGCTAGTGTTGAAAAACCACTTTTCGCACTTGTGTTAGTGTTGAAAAACCACTTTTCGCGCTTGTGTTGGTGCAGGAAACCACTTTTGCACTTGTATTGGTGTGGAAAAAACACTTTTCGCACTTGTGTTAGTGTTGAAAAACCACTTTTCGCACTTGTGTTAGTGTTGAAAAACCACTTTTCGCACTTGTGTTAGTGTTGAAAAACCACATTTCGCACTTGTGTTGGTGCAGGAAACCACTTTTGCACTTGTGTTAGTGTGGAAAAAACACTTTTCGCACTTGTGTTAGTGTTGAAAAACCACTTTTCGCACTTGTGTTGGTGCAGGAAACCACTTTTGCACTTGTATTAGTGTGGAAAAAACACTTTTTGCACTTGTGATAGTGTTGCAAAACCACTTTTCGCACTTGTGTTAGTCTTGAAAAACCACTTTTCGCACTTGTGTTGGTGCAGGAAACTACTTTTGCACTTGTATTAGTGTGGAAAACCACTTTTCGCACTTGTGTTAGTGTTGAAAAACCACTTTTCGCACTTGTGTTAGTGTTGAAAAACCACTTTTCGCACTTGTGTTGGTGCAGGAAACCACTTTTGCACTTGTATTAGTGTGGAAAAAACACTTTTTGCACTTGTGATAGTGTTGAAAAACCACTTTTCGCACTTGTGTTAGTGTTGCAAAACCACTTTTCGCACTTGTGTTGGTGCAGGAAACCACTTTTGCACTTGTGATAGTGTTGAAAAACCACTTTTCGCACTTGTGTTAGTGTTGAAAAACCACTTTTCGCACTTGTGTTGGTGCAGGAAACCACTTTTGCACTTGTATTAGTGTGGAAAAATCACTTTTCGCACTTGTGTTAGTGTTGAAAAACCACTTTTCGCACTTGTGTTAGTGTTGAAAAACCACTTTTCGCACTTGTGTTGGTTCAGGAAACCACTTTTGCACTTGTATTAGTGTGGAAAAACCACTTTTCGCACTTGTGTTAGTGTTGAAAAACCACTTTTCGCACTTGTGCTAGTGTTGAAAAAACACTTTTCGCACTTGTGTTAGTGTTGAAAAACCACTTTTCGCGCTTGTGTTGGTGCAGGAAACCACTTTTGCACTTGTATTGGTGTGGAAAAAACACTTTTCGCACTTGTGTTAGTGTTGAAAAACCACTTTTCGCACTTGTGTTAGTGTTGAAAAACCACTTTTCGCACTTGTGTTAGTGTTGAAAAACCACATTTCGCACTTGTGTTGGTGCAGGAAACCACTTTTGCACTTGTGTTAGTGTGGAAAAAACACTTTTCGCACTTGTGTTAGTGTTGAAAAACCACTTTTCGCACTTGTGTTGGTGCAGGAAACCACTTTTGCACTTGTATTAGTGTGGAAAAAACACTTTTTGCACTTGTGATAGTGTTGCAAAACCACTTTTCGCACTTGTGTTAGTCTTGAAAAACCACTTTTCGCACTTGTGTTGGTGCAGGAAACTACTTTTGCACTTGTATTAGTGTGGAAAAACCACTTTTCGCACTTGTGTTAGTGTTGAAAAACCACTTTTCGCACTTGTGTTAGTGTTGAAAAACCACTTTTCGCACTTGTGTTGGTGCAGGAAACCACTTTTGCACTTGTATTAGTGTGGAAAAAACACTTTTTGCACTTGTGATAGTGTTGAAAAACCACTTTTCGCACTTGTGTTAGTGTTGCAAAACCACTTTTCGCACTTGTGTTGGTGCAGGAAACCACTTTTGCACTTGTGATAGTGTTGAAAAACCACTTTTCGCACTTGTGTTAGTGTTGAAAAACCACTTTTCGCACTTGTGTTGGTGCAGGAAACCACTTTTGCACTTGTATTAGTGTGGAAAAATCACTTTTCGCACTTGTGTTAGTGTTGAAAAACCACTTTTCGCACTTGTGTTAGTGTTGAAAAACCACTTTTCGCACTTGTGTTGGTTCAGGAAACCACTTTTGCACTTGTATTAGTGTGGAACAAACACTTTTCGCACTTGTGTTAGTGTTGAAAAACCACTTTTCGCACTTGTGTTAGTGTTGAAAAACCACTTTTCGCACTTGTGTTAGTGTTGAAAAACCACTTTTCTCACTTGTGTTGGTGCAGGAAACCACTTTTGCACTTGTATTAGTGTGGGAAAAACACTTTTTGCACTTGTGATAGTGTTGCAAAACCACTTTTCGCACTTGTGTTAGTCTTGAAAAACCACTTTTCGCACTTGTGTTGGTGCAGGAAACTACTTTTGCACTTGTATTAGTGTGGAAAAACCACTTTTCGCACTTGTGTTAGTGTTGAAAAACCACTTTTCGCACTTGTGTTAGTGTTGAAAAACCACTTTTCGCACTTGTGTTGGTGCAGGAAACCACTTTTGCACTTGTATTAGTGTGGAAAAAACACTTTTTGCACTTGTGATAGTGTTGAAAAACCACTTTTCGCACTTGTGTTAGAGTTGAAAAACCACTTTTCGCACTTGTGTTGGTGCAGGAAACCACTTTTGCACTTGTGATAGTGTTGAAAAACCACTTTTCGCACTTGTGTTAGTGTTGAAAAACCACTTTTCGCACTTGTGTTGGTGCAGGAAACCACTTTTGCACTTGTATTAGTGTGGAAAAATCACTTTTCGCACTTGTGTTAGTGTTGAAAAACCACTTTTCGCACTTGTGTTAGTGTTGAAAAACCACTTTTCGCACTTGTGTTGGTTCAGGAAACCACTTTTGCACTTGTATTAGTGTGGAACAAAAACTTTTCGCACTTGTGTTAGTGTTGAAAAACCACTTTTCGCACTTGTGTTAGTGTTGAAAAACCACTTTTCGCACTTGTGTTAGTGTTGAAAAACCACTTTTCGCACTTGTGTTGGTGCAGGAAACAAATTTTGCACTTGTATTAGTGTGGAAAAAACACTTTTTGCACTTGTGATAGTGTTGAAAAACCACTTTTCACACTTGTGTTAGTGTTGAAAAACCACTTTTCGCACTTGTGTTGGTGCAGGAAACCACTTTTGCACTTGTATTAGTGTGGAAAAACCACTTTTTGCACTTGTGATAGTGTTGAAAACCACTTTTCGCACTTGTGTTAGTGTTGAAAAACCACTTTTCGCACTTGTGTTGGTGCAGGAAACCACTTTTGCACTTGTATTAGTGTGGAAAAACCACTTTTCGCAGTTGTGTTAGTGTTGAAAAACCACTTTTCGCACTTGTGTTCGTGTTGACAAACCACTTTTGCACTTGTATTAGTGTGGAAAAAACACTTTTTGCACTTGTGATAGTGTTGAAAAACCACTTTTTGCACTTGTGTTAGTGTTGAAAAACCACTTTTCGCACTTGTGTTGGTGCAGGAAACCACGTTTGCACTTGTATTAGTGTGGAAAAACCACTTTTCGCACTTGTGTTAGTGTTGAAAAACCACTTTTCGCACTTGTGCTAGTGTTGAAAAACCACTTTTCGCACTTGTGTTAGTGTTGAAAAACCACTTTTTGCGCTTGTGTTGGTGCAGGAAACCACTTTTGCACTTGTATTGGTGTGGAAAAAACACTTTTCGCACTTGTGTTAGTGTTGAAAAACCACTTTTCGCACTTGTGTTAGTGTTGAAAAACCACTTTTCGCACTTGTGTTAGTGTTGAAAAACCACATTTCGCACTTGTGTTGGTGCAGGAAACCACTTTTGCACTTGTGTTAGTGTGGAAAAAACACTTTTCGCACTTGTGTTAGTGTTGAAAAACCACTTTTCGCACTTGTGTTGGTGCAGGAAACCACTTTTGCACTTGTATTAGTGTGGAAAAAACACTTTTTGCACTTGTGATAGTGTTGCAAAACCACTTTTCGCACTTGTGTTAGTCTTGAAAAACCACTTTTCGCACTTGTGTTGGTGCAGGAAACTACTTTTGCACTTGTATTAGTGTGGAAAAACCACTTTTCGCACTTGTGTTAGTGTTGAAAAACCACTTTTCGCACTTGTGTTAGTGTTGAAAAACCACTTTTCGCACTTGTGTTGGTGCAGGAAACCACTTTTGCACTTGTATTAGTGTGGAAAAAACACTTTTTGCACTTGTGATAGTGTTGAAAAACCACTTTTCGCACTTGTGTTAGTGTTGCAAAACCACTTTTCGCACTTGTGTTGGTGCAGGAAACCACTTTTGCACTTGTGATAGTGTTGAAAAACCACTTTTCGCACTTGTGTTAGTGTTGAAAAACCACTTTTCGCACTTGTGTTGGTGCAGGAAACCACTTTTGCACTTGTATTAGTGTGGAAAAATCACTTTTCGCACTTGTGTTAGTGTTGAAAAACCACTTTTCGCACTTGTGTTAGTGTTGAAAAACCACTTTTCGCACTTGTGTTGGTTCAGGAAACCACTTTTGCACTTGTATTAGTGTGGAACAAACACTTTTCGCACTTGTGTTAGTGTTGAAAAACCACTTTTCGCACTTGTGTTAGTGTTGAAAAACCACTTTTCGCACTTGTGTTAGTGTTGAAAAACCACTTTTCGCACTTGTGTTGGTGCAGGAAACAAATTTTGCACTTGTATTAGTGTGGAAAAAACACTTTTTGCACTTGTGATAGTGTTGAAAAACCACTTTTCACACTTGTGTTCATGTTGACAAACCACTTTTGCACTTGTATTAGTGTGGAAAAAACACTTTTTGCACTTGTGATAGTGTTGAAAAACCACTTTTCGCACTTGTGTTAGTGTTGAAAAACCACTTTTCGCACTTGTGTTGGTGCAGGAAACCACGTTTGCACTTGTATTAGTGTGGAAAAACCACTTTTCGCACTTGTGTTAGTGTTGAAAAACCACTTTTCGCACTTGTGCTAGTGTTGAAAAACCACTTTTCGCACTTGTGTTAGTGTTGAAAAACCACTTTTCGCGCTTGTGTTGGTGCAGGAAACCACTTTTGCACTTGTATTGGTGTGGAAAAAACACTTTTCGCACTTGTGTTAGTGTTGAAAAACCACTTTTCGCACTTGTGTTAGTGTTGAAAAACCACTTTTCGCACTTGTGTTAGTGTTGAAAAACCACACTTCGCACTAGGGCATTCAAGAGGCTCTGATAAAAGACTGGGAGCAGAGATGTATCGACGTGTTGAAGGTTGGTCAGGAAAAGTTCCTGTCCGTATCCGAGCCTCCCAGCTCGTTGAAGAATGGAGCAGGCTAAGGGCTTTCCTGGTAGGTGTTCTGCATAAAGCAAGCGTTGGATGGAGCGGAGCCGGAAGGCCAACAGGCGGCATTTCACATCGACTAGGCCATGACCACCCTCGGCCTAGGGACAACATATGGCGCTGGGTCGAACCAGTGGTAGCCTCCCCCAAAAAAATCCAACAGTTTCCTCTGGATAGCTTGGAGCAAAACCTCCGGTGGTTGCAGGCAGATGAACCGGTGCCACAAAAGGGTAGTGACGAGGTTGTTGACAACTAGCGCGCGACCCTTATAGGAAAGGTGGGGTAGAGCTCTTTTCCATCGGTTCAAACGTCCACCTACCTGGTCAATGATCCTGTCCCAATTGTTCTGGGCATTCTGAGGAGGACCGAGGAAGACGCCCAAATACTTGATGCCATCGTTTGCCCACACTAGCTCTGCAGGAAGGGGAGGTGGTGGTAATAACGGTGGCATAGGTAAGTCATTTTTTGGAAAGGGGATCCACAGAGCCTTGCTTTCCCCCAAATTACACCTGAATGATGAGGCAAGGTTGAAGTCCGACAAACACTTTGCCATGGCGTCACTGTCACATTTTCTTTTTATAATGACACAAAGGTCGTCGGCATAAGCTGACAGGGTCAAAGGTGGGTGTCCTGGAGAAAGGACAAGTCCAGGGATATCCTTTCTGAGGGCGATTAAGAGGGGCTCCAAGGCGAGGGCAAATAATAGACCTGAAAGTGGACAACCTTGCCTTACCCCTCTCTGAACCTTTATGGGTGGGCAAAATTCGTTGTTAACTTTGATCAAGCTGGAGATGTTTGCATATAACAAAGCTATGTAGGCTCTAAAATTAGTGCCGAGCCCGCAAGCTTGTAACACATGACACAAAAACTCATGATCAATGCTATCAAAGGCCTTTGCAAGGTCAAGAAACACCAATCCAAAATCCTCTTTGACACATTTACCAGTTAACAAATCTCTGACTAGGAATATGTTGTCATAGATGGATCTGCCAGGGATGCCGCAACTTTGATCAGGTGACACCAGGTCCCCAATAACTGTCTTCAACCGGTTCGCAAGGACCTTGGAAAACAGTTTGTAATCCGTGCACAACAAAGAGATCGGACGCCAGTTTGACAGGTGTCGGAGATCGCCAGTCTTGGGTAGCAGGCAGAGTACTGCTCTTCTAAAACTGAGCGGTAATTCTCTGGATAAAAGAGATGCATCCAGAACATTGAGCAGCTCTGGGCCCAAAATGTCCCAGAATGCCGAAAGAAATTCGGCCGGTAGGCCATCGATGCCAGGGGCTTTTCCCGACTCCATCTCAGCAAGTGCACCAGTTAGCTCTGGAAGGGTAATTGGAGCATCCAGTTCCAGACGTTCGGCCTCAGCCAGGGAAGGAAGATGAGAGGTCAAAACATTCATCATTTCGTGAGAAACTGTTTTGGCCTTGAAAAGTTCAGAAAAGAAATCGATTACATTTAATCTTATATCACTCGGATTTGTTAGGATGTTCCCCCCTGGGTCCAAAACCGAAGATATAAGTCGTGCTGGTTTCTCTACAGTTTCTAGGTGAAAGAAAGCCTTAGTTGGGGTATCTGAAACCTTTATATTCTGTATTCTTAGCCTAACTAGTGTGCCCGCTGCTTTTTCATGGATCAAATCCCTTAATTGGGCCTTCTCGAGTAGCAACCGATAGTTCACTGGGTTGCTCTCATTGGCCAACTTGCTCTCTAACCTTAAGATGTCTGCTTCCAAGCAAGCCATCGTGATATGTTTTACATTGGTACAGTGCGAATTAAATTGTTGACAAAATACTCGAATTTGGGCCTTTAGGTTATCCCACCAGAGACTAATTGAGGAGAAAGAAGATTTTTTAGTACTCATTTCAGCCCAGAAATCACGAAAGGAGTCTGTAAATAAACTATCTTCTAAAAGTTTAACGTTAAACTTCCAGTAACTATTTCTGCATGTGGGTCGAGGAAAAGAAAGATCTAAGGTAACCATATGGTGGTCTGAAAACAATGACGGAAAACAACCTGAAGAGGCCGCGACGTTCCTAAAGGGTACATTAATGTACCAGCGGTCGAGTCTTGCCGAAGACACCCGGCCATTGGCACATCGACACCAGGTAAACTGGACTATGTTGGGTGATGCAATCGCCAAACATCCAGTAGACCGGCCATCTTAAATAAACGGGATAGGTCCGCATGGGACTCGGGGTGGGGTTCTGCAGAGTTTCTGTCCTTCGAAGGGTCAAAGATGCAATTAAAGTCACCACCAATGCACACACATTGGTCGAGATCAACCGATTTCAGGTGGTTTACCATGGAGGTGAAGAAGGCCTTTCGGTCCTTGCTCTCACTAGGTGCGTACACATTGAAAATGGTACAGCGGAAGTTTTGATGTGCAAGCTGAAGGGAAATAAGCCGGCCTTTTATGACTTCCTGAAAATGACAAGACTCAAAAGCTAGACCTGGCTTTAGAAAAAACCCAACCCCAGCAGATGAGCCTGACAGATTGCTAAAATAGCATTGCCCTTTGAAAGTTTGGCACCAGTCATGTTCCACGTTAGATGTGATGTGGGTCTCTTGTAGTAAAAGAACATTTGCCTTTTCCAACCCATTTTGGAGAGCAGTACTTCATTGAGCTATAGACAAAGGCCTTGTGGACTGTGAGTATTTCTGACTTATCAAGGAAAGACTTGGATCGACAGAGAATGCCGAGTCTGCGGCTGGCTTTCGAAGCCAGCTTTACTAATACGGTGGGCCCAGGAGGAATCATGGCTGACGTTGAGGCCCAGAAGTTTAACAGCCTGAATCTCTTCCAGTGGCTGACCATAAAATAGATAGGGATGTGTAATGATCTTTCTGGAGCAACAGGGTAAAACTGTGATATTTGCCAGGATTGAAGAACATGTTCCATTTGTTAGATGAACATCTAATCAATTCCAGATCCATGAGAGAATGACACATCTGTTCTTTGCCTGTCAATGCAATGGAGATAATGTATAGCATAATGCAGAGTCATATGCAAAAAGGAAGAGGTTTTCCAGAATAATGGAGAGGTCGGTTATGGAGGCGAGGAACAAGATGGGCCCAATAAACTGCCTTGAGGCCCTGCAACCTCCACTGGTAGGGAGGAGAGGGTTCTATTGATAGTAATGAATGAATTCAATACATGAGTGGAGGAAGTGAGAAATCCATGTATGAAGTCGGTCTTGTATTGCACAGCCAGCCAGCTTGGCAAGTAAAGCAGTTTGCTGGAATGTCAAATGCCCAAGATATGTTCAAGGTTATGATCCGGACTATCTGTCTAAGATCCAGGGCCTGCAACCATTGGTGAGAGAGGAGTAGCAGTATGTCCAGATTTGAGTGAGCAAGATGGAATCCAGACAGAAACTCAGAGTTCAGTCTGTTTGAAAAGAAGAAACATTGATGTTGCCAGCAATGACTGATTCCATGAATTTGCTTATAATTGGAAGCAAGCTTACTGGTCTGCAGTTGAGAAGATATGCGTTTTTGCTTCATCCTCACTGGCAGGAGTGATGTTTGCTGACTTTGAGGTATATGGTAGATGGCGAAAGGAGCGGACAGGTTGAAAAGCTCAGACAGACGCAAGAGTAGCAGAGAATAATTTAAAAACATTGTCCCTGATGTTTGAGGCTAATATGTATAGAAATGCATATATATATACATATATATATATATATATATATATATATATATATATATATATATATATATATATATATATATATATATATATATATATACATATACATACATACATACATATATATATATATATATATATATATATATATATATATATATATATATATATATATATATATATATATACATATACCCTCGGACCCCACTATCGCAGGGGATACGTTCCTGGAAAATCCGCGAATAGCGAAACCACGTACAGCGGGGCATTCTATCGATGGAAAAAAGGGGGGATAGGTTCCCGAGTCGAGAAAATCCACAAATAGAGAGGACCAAACCATGAATAGAGAGGACCAAACTGCGAATGGTGAGGCAAAATCTGCGAATGGTGAGGCAAATCCAGAGAATGTCGACGATAATCCACTAAGGTCGATGAAAATCCTGTGAATGTATGCTGGGGCATCGTTTCAATGTATGCCGTGAATAGCGGGGTCCGACAGTATGTGTGTGTGTGTGTGTGTGTGTGTGTGTGTGTGTGTATATATATATATATATATATATATATATATATATATATATATATATATATATATACTGAAACGCAAAAGAAACTTACCACCTTTGAAACCTTTAAATATCAACAATAACACTGCGTGTAGTAAATGTGTGAACTTATTTGTGGACAATAGTGTCCTCACTGTCAGACAAAACGGTCACGGATGGTCACTTGAACCTTCAATGGTCACTTCATAGCACAGCTGTTGAACAGCCGTTTTGACTGTCAGTGATTAGCCAAGGGGTACGGGATGATTTTAATGAGCTGCACGTGATGTCTTGATATTGGCTTTAAAAAGGCCAGTGCAAAATGGGCATTTCAATCAACATGCCACGATTGTCAAGGGATCAACGGCAGCGTGCCCTGGGCATGCTGCAAGGCGGACTGAGCTACCGTGAGGTGGCACGTCGCCTTGGCTGTTCACACCAGACGATATCGGCCCTGGTGGACAGAGACACCCTCCACAACTCTGCAGATGACAGACCTCGATCAGGGAGGCCAAGAGTCACCACTGCAAGGCAGGACAGGCAGGTGGTCCGAAGTCACATGCGGGATCGATTCCGTCCAGCATCCCGCACTGCGGCAGAAACTCCGGGGCGTGCAAACCCACGGATCTCCAATCTTAACGCTGGGCGTTAAGATTCCCATCCACAACCACCAGTGGCACCCTGTACCGGCCTGATATGGCGGCCCACACCATCACACTTGGGCCACCCCACCTGTTGGCTTGACGCAAGCAACAATCGGCATATCGCTCGCCAGTTCTTCTCCAGACACACTCACGCCCATCAGGACTGTCCACACAGAACCTTGACTCATCGCTGAAAGCGACCTCGTTCCACTGCGCCAAGGTCCACCGCTGATGCTGCTGGCACCATCTCTGTCGGTTGCGGCGATGGGCAGCCGTCATCACGGGGCCTCTGTATGGTCTTCTGGCAGTCAGACCATAGTCATGCAGTCGTCTTCGTGCAGTATCATTGGAGATCCGTGGGTTTGCACGCCCCGGAGATTCTGCCGCAGTGCGGGATGCTTGACGGAATCGATCCCGCAGGTGACTTCGGACCATCTGCCTGTCCTGCCTTGCAGTGGTGACTCTTGGCCTCCCTGATCGAGGTCTGTCATCTGCAGGGTTGTGGAGGGTGTCTCTGTCCACCAGGGCCGATATCGTCTGGTGTGAACAGCCAAGGCGACGTGCCACCTCACGGTAGCTCAGTCCGCCTTGCAGCATGCCCAGGGCACGCTGCCGTTGATCCCTTGACAATCGTGGCATGTTGATTGAAATGCCCATTTTGCACTGGCCTTTTTAAAGCCAATATCAAGACATCACGTGCAGCTCATTAAAATCATCCCGTACCCCTTGGCTAATCAATGACAGTCAAAACGGCTGTTCAACAGCTGTGCTATGAAGTGACCAGTGAAGGTTCAATTGACCATCCGTGACCGTTTTGTCTGACAATGAGGACACTATTGTCCACAAATAAGTTCACACATTTACTACACGCAGTGTTATTGTTGATATTTAAAGGTTTCAAAGGTGGTAAGTTTCTTTTGCGTTTCAGTATATATATATATATATATATATATATATATATATATATATATATATATATATATATATATATATATATATATATATATATATGTTGCGGATATGAGGACTGTATATTTTTTTGATTGTGTGCTTTATTATTATTATTATTATTGTTTATTCTGCGCCCCCTGCCTCCGGAGCTGTGTAAAGGTGAAAGGGCATCCCATAATTAGTCCACAAGCATACACGTCAGCCAATAATAGAATACCCCTGTTCGATAGTTATATCTTATTCGGTGTTTTAGAGTAAGGCTGTGTCTCCCATTAATTGAAGTACTCCATTGCACCAGTGAAAGAGAATAGATCCCCTTTCATTCCCATCCCCAAAATCTCCATTTCCTTTCACATCCCCTTTCGTCATTGCCAAGCGTCGATTGCCAATTACATCCCCTCCAAAACCACCATTGAACATGTGCTCGGGTCGGGGAAGAGGGGCGTGCCCGCCCGTCGTCATCAAGGGCGGAGCCAGAGGGTCGCGTGACCAACCAGGGCCGAGGTGAGCACACCGATGGGCGTGTCCTGAAGGCCGGCGGCTTGATCGCCGGAGGCGCTATAAAAGCGCACGCGCAAGTGACGTGCGGGAGTCAGTAGAGTCGGTGGTGAGGAGTCGGTGGTGAGGAGTCGGTGGTGAGGAATCAGTAGAGTCGGTGGTGAGGAGTCGGTGGTGAAAAGTCGGTGGCGAGGAGTGAGTGGACCAAGAAAGAGAAAGAGTGGTTGGACCAAGAAAGAGAAAGAGTGGTTGGACCAAGAGAGAAAGAGTGGTTGGACAGGGAGACGTGCAAGAGTGTTGTTGAGTTGAGGGTTTGGACCAGACGAGTCAGACGAGTCCTGGAAAAGCAAGCGGCGGCCACAGCAGCAACAACACCCAACAGCCGCTTGGGGACTGGACGGCGGTTTTGAGCAGGGCCGCGAAGGAACGGCGGCTGCTAAACGCGCCGATCGTGCTGCAGGACCCCCTTGGACCTTCCTCTCCCTCCAGCCATCCACCTCCTGCCTTTCCACCCTTCTTGTGTACGTGAGTTTGTTTTGTTTGTTCTGTCCCTGGGTTAATTAAGTCTGTATAAGCTAGTATTTGCACTGTGTCACCTGCGTCTTATGTGTTGTAAATAAACGTGACTGCTTTCTTTTTGCTTGTGTGTATAATAAATCCAATTACTCTTCTGTCCGTCTTCTCGTTCGATTCCTTTTCCTCTTTGCATTTCGTCGTTTTAGTCCTTTCCAGATTGGGCAGCTGCGGTGCGATACGGCCAAAGTTCTGGGTGAATCGGGTGAGTCGGGGAACAACTGTTCGGTCGCGGAGCCTTCGCTCGGCAAACAACATCCTAAACCACGATCAGTAACAATTGGTGTCGGGAAGTGGGATTGGACCCGAAGCGCGCTTAACGCGCTCAAAATTACAAAGTACCGAAATTGCTTTTGTTTTACAAAACCCGAATTTTGAAATCGCGCCATGGCTGGTCAAGGCGACGGGATGCCGGTGGGAGAGATAGACGGGGTAGAATCGACCCAGGACCTCGGGGAAATGTATGTGGGGGAAGGAGAGGAGGAGAACATTGGCAATGTGGTTGAGGGGGTATCAGACGCACAAGATGGCGTCCTCGCGCACGTGGGTGTAGCGGCACCAAATTTTGCCGCGCCCGTGACCGTAGCAGCACCAAACTGCGCTGCACCCGTGGTCGCGGCAGCCGAGCCAGAAATGCCAGAGTACATGCGAGTCTTTATGATTCAAATGATGGCAAAAATGGATGCCCAAAATGATAAGTCCACCCGAGAGCGAAGAGAAATGGGGAACCGGATGGATGCTCAGAGTGAGCAAATGGGGAACCGGATGGATGCTCAGGGTGAGCAATTGTGGATAATGAGGGACGAAGCGAGGGGTACCGGTGAGGGATTAGGAAAAAAATTTGAGGGGTTAGACAATCAGATAGAGGGGATGAAAAATGGGTTAATGGGGCTAGAAAATAGGATGGAAGGCAAATTGCGGGAGATAGGGGAGCAATCCGCCCGAGAAATTAAACAAATGGGAGAGCAGATAAAGGAGGTAAAAATCGGGGTAGAAACCAAATTGGATACTCAGAGGGATGAATTGGGACAGATGAGGGTGGCATCTACAAAAGAGATGGAGGAGATGAAAGAGGGGATACGACGAGGTGTGAGTGAGGAGGTCTCGGGGCTACGCGAGGAGGTAAAGCGAGGTGAGAAGCGTATGGAGAAAGAGGTGAGAAATAATACGGCTAGGTTACAGGGGGGAATAGAGGGTCTGACGAAGGGAGTAGAACAGCTGACAGTCGGACAAAGGGAACTAGCGGACCAAGTGGAAAAGAACACTGCAATCATCGGGGGTTTAAAAGCGACACAAAAGGACATTAAAAACGAATTAATAGCAACACAAAAGGAATGTCAGATGGTACATGAGGGGTTGACGAAGAAGTTGGAGGAGGTGACAGAAGTAATGGAGACGAAGGACCGAGAAGTGAGGACGCACATAGAAACGGTCACGGTAGCCTTAGAGGACGAACTTGAGGAGACACACCGGGAAATAAAAGAGGTGAAGCAAAAATTAGAGGAAGTGGAAGAAGAGGTGAGTGAAATTAAGAAGGGACGGACAGAAACTAAGAGGGAGTTAAGGAGGAAGTAATGGAATATGTACAATGGTTCTACCCCCGCTAATTCACCCCAGATCCACCTTGTTTGAAATTCCAACTTCTTTCCTGGAAGTCCTGGCAGTGTCCATATGTTTTATACCTCTCCCACTGCCCCCTTCCCACGCCCCCCCCCCCCCCCCAAAGCCCTCGCCCTCTCTCAGATCTCTCGATGTCTCCATGTCTCTCGGTCCCTGCTCTCAAATGTTGTGTTTGTGTCCTTCCCCCTCTCTCCCCATCTTGTCTACCGCTCCCTATGTTATATGTTTTATGTGTCGGTTTGTCTTTCTGTGTGATTAATGTTCGCTCTTTCACGAGCCTCGATATTGTATACAAAAATAAAAAAAAAAAAAAAAAAAATAAAAAAAAAAAAAAATATAAAAAAAAAAAATCAGTGCTCAACTCATGATGTGCTGCTCACTAACCAAATAAAGAGTTTGCAGGTGGCAAAGGAGGTGCGGAGACGAGGTGCCAAGGTGAGTGGCGAAATATTCGGCAATGTATATGATGTGAGGAAAGCTTCAGTCGGCTTGGGGATTGGTGTGGATCCGGGTGTTCGTGAAAGGCCGTTGGTGAAGTGTGTGACAGGTCAGGTGTGCGAAAAAAGAGGTGTGCGAGAATGTCCGACCATGGGGTGTGTGAGGAAAAAGTGCGCGCCGACCAGTGAGTGTGCTGTCGAGAGTGAGTCGGTCGTAGCGCGTGTGCGAGGGGGTACATGGAAGCGCGGTGTGGTGAGTGTTACGGAGGAAGTAACGAGAGAGTGTACACCTGTGGTGAGTGTTACAGAGGAAGTAACAAGAGAGTGTACACCTGTGGTGAGTGTTAGAGAGGATGTAACGAGAAAGTGTACGCCTGTGGTGAGTGTTACAGAGGGTGTAACGGGAGAGTGTGCGCAAGAGTGTGCACGAGAAAGGTGTGTAACGGACAGGTGCATGGGGCAAGAGTGCGCTGTCAAGAGTAAGGGGGAATGCATGCCTGTGGTGAGTGTTACAGAGGGTGTAACGGGAGAGTGTGCGCAAGAGTGTGCGCGAGAAAGGTGTGTAACGGACAGGTGCATGAGGAAAGAGTGCGCTGTCGAGAGTAAGGGTGAGTGCGCTGTCAAGAATGGAGGTGAAAGTAGTGAGAGTGACACGGAGCGTGAGTTGGTTGTGACAGGTGAGCGAGGATGTACACCTGGAATGGAAGGATGCACACCTGGAATGGTAGAGCGTGTGTGGGAATGCACACTTGAGTTGGTCGTGAGGCACGTGGTTGGGTGTGCGAGTGAAAGCACACCTGTGATGGTCACAGAGGAGGTGACCGAGGAAGGGGCGCGAAGAGGTGTGTTGGTGAGGTGTGCGAGCGACGAATGTGTGCCAAGGTGTTCGGTGGTCAGGTGTGTGACCAAGTCGGTGAGCGGAATGAGTGTACCGAGGTGTGTAAGGAAAGGTACGAGGAGCATGGGAACAGCTGGAGGTAGTAGCAAGAAAGGGGTAGCGTATGCATGTAAGCATGCAGGTGAGGCATCGACGGTAACCGGGTTAGCGGTTAGAGCGACTTTTAGCCGAATCGGGCCCTCGGTGCGTGCCGGGCTTCGCGTGCCGCGAGAACCAGCGGGGATCCGAGCCACGGCGGGTTCGAAAGGACCGCCGTACGCGATCCACGCTGGGCCTCGCTTGGAACGGCCGCGTCCGTGCTCCACTAGGCGGAGCGGGCAGCTCGATAGGAAGGGTCGTCATGGCGACCACTTTTTGTTGAGACGTGCCGGCAGGTCGAGATCGGGACATTGGATGGCTCCACGCCGAGGTGGTGCGTGGGATCTCGGCCCGGGTAAGCCCCCGTCCCTGCCCCGAATGCGGGACGTATCCAGCCGCTGGCACAAAACAACCCGTATTCATTGCTTGGCTGTACGAAGCCGAGCGTTAGAAGGGAATTGGCGCACCGAGAGGATCTAATAAGTAGACGGGTGATGAGGATAGTGTTTTGGCCCCGAAATTAGAAAAAAGCAAAATTTGATGATTGGTACGGTGATTGGCAGTTGATTGGCTGAAATTTTGTGTGCCAAATTGATAGTGGGACCTCCCCGATGTGGTGGGATGGGCAGTCCACCATCCCCCCACAGAAGGTGGGGCAAATGCGCTATAGCTTATGGGGTTGATGGCAGTGAAAACTAGCCCGGGTGGGTTAGGTTATTGTGTGTAGGGCCCTAGAAGATGACATTAGGTGACGTTAAGATTAGTTAGTGACAATGATACCTGTAGTGGGGACGCAGGTAGATTAGTGTGGATGATAATGACGAGGGAGCGCAATAGTTTAAAGGGACGACTGGGAAGCGCAAGTTTCAGAGGGGAGTAGTTAGCTGAGATGATGCCGTGTGTTTGAGGATTGAACAGGTGTGATTGCACAGGTGTGCAACTGAACAGGTGTGTGGAGCAGTGTATGAGTGAGTGATGGTGATGTGTGTTGTGTTGACCAACTGGTCCAGGAAGAGGAGGAGGGTGCAGGTGGCACCAGGTATGATTGCACAGGTGTGCAACGACAGGTGAATGGAGGACAGGTGTATGGAATAAATGGTATGGAGTATTGGAATGGATGGTCGTGGAGTGAGTATGGTGGAAATTGTGGAGTGGAGTGGATGGTGCGAAGGTGTGAATGGGGGAAGAGTGGACCCCCATCACGGATACCCGGGGCGGGTAGAGTAAGTGTTAGGTAGAGGGTACAGGTAAATTGTGGTTGGATATTGGCATCTGTGGTGCGGGTGAAAGAATGGTCTTTGGATGGGTGCATTAGTGTTGTGGAAATGGCTGGGCGTGTAGCCTGTTAGTGTGTGTAGTTGGTTGGGCGCTCCACCACTGTGAGGATGTCGGCCAGGTGAGGCCGCAGGTGGGCTCTGGGAGCCGGTAGTAGTTGTTGTGGATGGGGCCCGAGGATCCGGAGGACGGACCGGGTAGCCCAGTGCCAGAGGGCACCGAGTGGGGTGACAGAGCCAGGAGGGGCTTTCCCCAGTTAGTTAGGTTAGGGTGAGGAGCTAGGTAAGCTCGGGTGGCAACTGCAGTGGTGGAGGTGTGCAGGTGGGTAGACCTGCTGGGAGAGCTACACGTCGCAGCCCAGAAATTGTGCGAGGGCACCGGGAGATGAATCGGGGGAGTGAGACCCCAAATTGAGAAGCACCACAGTTTGGTCAATGGGAATTGGTTTTTAGAACCCATAGTGTAAGTTGGCCAATGGATTGGCGGGGAAAGACCCCGGGTAGTGTAAAGTGTGTTAATGTCATTTAGAAAGTAGTTAGGATGAAGTCTCCTCGCACCATCTGCATCCACTCACCTGAGGTGACAGGTACTCCACACCATGCCATGTTTTGATTATTTTTTATGATGCAAATGTTTGGATTGTGAGACGCATCATGACGTGGGTGTGACATTGTGCTTTGATGTTCCATCTCTTCCTCCTTATGAGGATTGATGATGAATTTGGTGATGGCAAATTTTGAAGTAGAGGGATTGTGGAGACGAATTTGGTATAGGAGAAATATGGGGAAGACGTGACAGTAGTGACGAATTTGTAAATGGGTAGATTTTGTAAATATGGGGTAAGGGCAAGGGTAGTGTAGGTGACAGGGGGGTGACGTACGGTAGGGACGAGCTTTCTCACTTCGCCCTCCGTACGCATTTCGCCTTGCATTGCCTTATTGATGTGTACCCTTGTGACCTTACCCCTCGCTCAATTGTCTCCTTTGTCTCCCACATGACCTGTGCGCCATTGGGCGCCGAGGGGAGCGTGCGTGGGTCAGCCATTGTGTGCCCGAAATTCCCAGAACCAGCTGTCTGCATCGATGCACCACATTATGGACCACATGCCTGTGGCCGAGCACCACTGATGGACCCCATGGGTTGGGGCATGGCCCCTCTGCTGGAACCGGCCATGAGGGCCCGAAATCTTGCTGGCGGACCTTGGCCACAGGGCACCGATGCCACACAGGTGAAGCACACGTAGTTGGCCCTGTGGGCCATAAATAAAAGAAAATAAAAAGGACACATTGGGCACACTTTATTGCAAATAGGCCGCCAGTAAGAAAATGAAAGAATGACAACAACTGGAAGACAATAATAATAACCAGCAGAGGGAGCCGAAGAGCAAGAGATCACCTGCAGGGTTAGGGGTTGTTGATTTATTTTTTATTCTTGAACAGTGATGACTGCACCGATTGGTGCTTGGGTGTGTATTGGTGCGTTTTTGGGTGCTTTAATGGTGCATTGATGCAGAGCAGACTGTCTCCCCCCCCAGAAAGAACAATCACAGGTCCTGGGTTAGTCTTGTAAATAAAAATAGCGTCATTGTAAATAATGCTTCCCACCGTCAGTGTATAGTTTGAAGACAATTCCGCAATTCGGTTAACTGTGGGCGTAAGTCTGTTAGGCAGGGTGCAATGGAGCAGCGGGACACATTTATTTATGTTTTAAAACTGTCGCACTCAGGGTCAGGTTAAAAGTAGAGGGAACTACACCTACGTGTCACACTAAATAAAAGTTGTAGGCCCGGAACGTGCCTAAGAGGAGGAGGGTGCAGTGTTGCGGATATGAGGACTGTATATTTTTTTGATTGTGTGCTTTATTAGTATTATTGTTTATTCTGCGCCCCCTGCCTCCGGAGCTGTGTAAAGGTGAAAGGGCATCCCATAATTAGTCCACAAGCATACACGTCAGCCAATAATAGAATACCCTTGTTCGATAGTTATATCTTATTCGGTGTTTTAGAGTAAGGCTGTGTCTCCCATTAATTGAAGTACTCCATTGCACCAGTGAAAGAGAATAGATCCCCTTTCATTCCCATCCCCAAAATCTCCATTTCCTTTCACATCCCCTTTCGTCATTGCCAAGCCTCGATTGCCAATTACATCCCCTCCAAAACCACCATTGAACATGTGCTCGGGTCAGGGAAGAGGGGCGTGCCCGCCCGTCGTCATCAAGGGCGGAGCCAGAGGGTCGCGTGACCAACCAGGGCCGAGGTGAGCACACCGATGGGCGTGTCCTGAAGGCCGGCGGCTTGATCGCCGGAGGCACTATAAAAGCGCGCGCGCAAGTGACGTGCGGGAGTCAGTAGAGTCGGTGGTGAGGAGTCGGTGGTGAGGAGTCAGTAGAGTCGGTGGTGAGGAGTCGGTGGTGAAAAGCCGGTGGCGAGGAGTGAGTGGACCAAGAAAGAGAAAGAGTGGTTGGACCAAGAAAGAGAAAGAGTGGTTGGACCAAGAGAGAAAGAGTGGTTGGACAGGGAGACGTGCAAGAGTGTTGTTGAGTTGAGGGTTTGGACCAGACGAGTCAGACGAGTCCTGGAAAAGCAAGCGGCGGCCACAGCAGCAACAACACCCAACAGCCGCTTGGGGCCTGGACGGCGGTTTTGAGCAGGGCCGCGAAGGAACGGCGGCTGCTAAACGCGCCGATCGTGCTGCAGGACCCCCTTGGACCTTCCTCTCCCTCCAGCCATCCACCTCCTGCCTTTCCACCCTTCTTGTGTACGTGAGTTTGTTTTGTTTGTTCTGTCCCTGGGTTAATTAAGTCTGTATAAGCTAGTATTTGCACTGTGTCACCTGCGTCTTATGTGTTGTAAATAAACGTGACTGCTTTCTTTTTGCTTGTGTGTATAATAAATCCAATTACTCTTCTGTCCGTCTTCTCGTTTGATTCCTTTCCAGATTGGGCAGCTGCGGTGCGATACGGCCAAAGTTCTGGGTGAATCGGGTGAGTCGGGGAACAACTGTTCGGTCGCGGAGCCTTCGCTCGGCAAACAACATCCTAAACCGCGATCCGTAACAATATATATATATATATATATATATATAAAATCGGGAGGTTAAATCAGACGCGGACGTAGCTACAGGACGTCGATCTTTAATTTGACAAGCTTTCGACCAACAAAGGTCTGCTTCTTAGTCGTCCCCAAGTTCAACGGCTTCACATCCGTTGAACTTGGGGACGACTAAGAAGAAGACCTTTGTTGGTCGAAAGCTTGTCAAATTAAAGATCGACGTCCTGAAGCTACGTCCGCGTCCGATTTAACCTCCCGATTATTTATTTAATGCAAATGAGATTATTTATTTAATGCAAAATTTAATGCTCCACAGCTCGTACTGTGGAGTTTCTACTATTTCTCACAGTTATATATATATATATATAATTATGTTGGAACCCATCTGTGGATCGGTCCCATCGGCCGATGGGTCTGACCCGTTTGGCGACCCATCTGTGGATGCACGAGAAATGAAAATGCAGACCCATCGGCCGATGGGTCTGCGCCATCTGCGGATGTGTTGTTCACCTTGAAGGAATGTGTTGACAGAATGGTGCTCTTCAATCAGGTACACAGTCATTGGAATTACATGTGGTAGGAATTTAACAGAGATGATTTTTAAATGTTTTATTATCTATTTCTACCCATCTATTTATACATTTTGTCAATACATTTTGTAATTAACAGATACATGGCAGTTTTAGTAAAGCTTTACATAACATACTCGACATTCATACAAAACATTAGGTGTTCTTCTGATAATGGCAGAGGGGAATGGTGGCAGGGTAGAGAGTGGCAGGTGCTGATGATTAGGGTTAGGGTTATGGTTAGGGTTAGGGTTGTTAGGGTTAGGGTTAGGGTTAGGGTTGTTAGGGTTAGGGTTAGGGTTAGGGTTAGTTGTTAGGGTTAGGGTTAGGGTTGTTAGGGTTAGGTTAGGGTTAGGGTTAGGGTTAGGGTTAGGGTTAGGGTTAGGGTTAGGTTAACTCATCCACCATTGATGCATACACATTCTTTCAAGGTGAACAACACATCCGCAGATGGCGCAGACCCATCGGCCGATGGGTCTGCATTGTCATTTCTCGTGCATCCACAGATGGGTCGCCAAACGGGTCAGACCCATCGGCCGATGGGACCGATCCACAGATGGGTTCCAACATATATATAAAGACTTGGTAACCAAAACTTGTTCTTACATTTTCCAACTTTAATGCATGCACTGGAAATTAAGATGTGGCATGAAAAGGGTAGAACTGCAAAATAATTATTAAATTTTTGGTCAATGAAAATATCAGGCCTGTTGAAATTTATCAACAATTTTCTGCACAATATGGTGATGATTGCTAGTCAAGGTGATCCATATTGTAAAAATCACATCCATCGTCATAAAGAAGGTTAAACAAACGAGCCTATTGAGAATGATATCCTATACTTGCTACGTACGGATCCGAAATAATTTCACAAAAGCCGACAACTCCAAACTGGCAATGCATGTCCAAAGCTCGAGAATATTTTGAAATATAATGTAAGCATAATATTTTGTAATATACAGTACCTACCAGCTTAATTATGAGTATAAAAAGTCCATGTCAATTTTGAACCAGTCTCGTAAAAACGAAACCGGTGACCTACAGTGCCTTCAGAAGGTATTCACACCCCTCCACCTTTCACATTTTGTTGTGTTACAGCCTGATTTTAAAAGGGAGTAAATTTTAAAAAATTGCAACTAATCTACACATAATACCCCAAAATGTCAAAGTGAAAAAGACTAAGTCTTTCCACAGATTGTCAATGGGATTCAAGTCTGAGCTTTGCTGGGCCACTCAAGGACTCTCACGTTCTTTTCCTGAAGCCACTCCAGTGTTTATTTGGCAATAGTTGTGTTTTGCAATAGCCGAGAAAACCTTGAGTGGTTAATTAATTAAATAACCATCTTTGTAACTATCACGAGTTCAACAAAAGTAGTAATCGCCGAAATAATAGAATTACACGCTCCTGAACAATTTGTAATAAGTTAAAGAAGGCCGTTTAATTAAGAGGAATTTATGTAACGACGTGTTTAATGTTGGTGCTGCCCCAGCCAGCCTGCAAGGTTAAAGCAATGGCCGTTGTAAAAACACATGGCGTTCGGAGCTGCAATGAGACCTTTGATCGGCCATTTCTAAACTCACACACGAGTTAAAGATTACATAGCTGTAGAATTTGTATTATGACCCAGAATTTAAACAAAGGCACAAATTTTACAAATCATTTTGCTATTACATCTAGACCAAAATCATTTCCTGCAAGTTGTCCTTGAAAATGGACAAATGTTCACAAAGAAATCTCAAACGGCTCATGTTCCTAAAGCTACACAACAGCATTGTGACTTTGGGAGGAGAAAGGAAGAAAAAACAAAACAAAAAGGGAAGCCTTGGTAAGGAAGGACAAGTGAAGTGAGCCAACGGTTTTAACTCCAGATCTTCAAAACCAGCCATGCGTTTCCAAGCCTGCAAGCACAGCGGTCACGGTGGTACAGAGGGTGTACTCACTATCCTCATCATCCGTAATCATCTCCGAGGCTCCATCCGCATATCCTGCTTTGGACACGTTCTCCTTGTCTGCGGTGTCCTCCTGCTGGCTGCAAAACCAAAACCAAACCAAAACCCCAAAAAACTCAGTTGGAATCAATGCTGGCAGTCCAGCCTCTGGTAGGGTGAGAGAAATGACAACGGTGAAAGTGCAAGTACCCGCTACCAAAACGCTTCGGTACACATTCTGGAGATTATATGTACTACAAATTGCCATATATCTGGGACTTACCATTTATTTGGCATTACATCGCTGACATGGGCAATGTGGGCCAAAGAAAGGGTCCGAATGTGACAATTTGAACAGATCTATTCTTTTTGAAAGATATTTGAGACAATTAGTGTCCATGTTGCAGACAGGGAAGTTGTCTAAGCCTCCCCCCTTATCGGGTGACTTGCTGCACTATATAGCGTCACATGAGTGTGGCAATTTTAACTAAACTCTCACTTCACTGAGAATCACACTACACTCAAATCACACTCAAACTACAAATTCAATGATGAGAACACTGCAACTGAAGCATCCTGTCACCCCATATTACCCATTAAATACAAGTAAAATTGACGTCATACTAGTCACAATCAGAGTGATTGGAATAATAGAACAACCTCATGGGGTATTAGAAAGACAGCGGGAAAACCCTAACTCAAAAAAAAACACGTGATGGTTAGACGTTCAATGATGACCAATGGAGCCTGTGGAGTAAAGTTGTTTTGACGTGGAAAGTCGGAAAAAGTTCCTTTGCTTAAGCACAAAAATATCAAAATTTGGCTTTCGAAAGATATACTGAATAAATGAAGATGGGCACCTTGGACCGAAGAAGAACTTCGATGTGCCATCTCATCCTAAAGAGATTTCAATCAACTTTTGGAAAATTCAAGCAGGATCACCCAATGCCAATGGCTGAGTTAACCTCACTTTTCTTTGAGAATAAGGAGTGTAACTGTGCCCTGAAACAGGGAGTTACAGTGAAGTCAAATTTGGATTTGAGATCAAAAGATGAATATGAGGCAAGAGTACAGATGGTCAGCTTTTATTTATTGCTATGTCTATGGATATTTACTGTTGTTGAACAATAGCACTTTTTATGTTCACTTCCCCCATTTCAGCATAAATATTGGAACAGATTAACTCAAAGTAAATTAAAAGTAGTATAATATTTATTATTTGGTTGCATATCCCTTGCATGTAATGACTACATCGAGCCTGTGACCCATTGACATAACCTGACTTTTGGTATCTTCTTTTGAGATGATTTGCCAAGTCTTTACTGCAGCTATTTTCAGTTGTTGATTGTTTGAGGGGTCTCTGAGTTTAGTCTCCTCTTCAGCAAGTGAAATTATGCTCCATTGGATTTAAATCAGGAGATTGACTTTTTCTCAGTCTAAAACCTTCCACTTTGTCCCCCTGATGCATTGTATTGTGATGATTCACAATTATTTTGAATGAATTGTATTGCATTAAATTTTGTATTGTATTGTATCGTATTGTAAAATGAATTGTATTGCATCAGTGTGATGATATTGTGATGATATTGTGATGATGTACTAATTGTGATGCTTCCTGATCCTTGGTTGCATTCACAGTGTATTTTGGGTCATTGTCTTTTTGCTGATGAAGTGCTGCTCAATGAGTATGGAGACATTTTCTTGTACATAGGCAGACAAAATGTTTCTGTACACTTCGAATTCATTCTGCTGCTGCCATCATTAGTTACCTCATCGATAAAGATGAATGAGCCAGGTCCAAAGACAGCAATGCCAAGCCCAATTTATGACATGACCTCCACCATGCTTCACAGATGATGTAGTACGATATGCAGTTCCTTCCTTTCTCAACATTTTCACTTTCCCATAGCTTTGATAAAGGTTTATATTGGTCTCACCTGTCCATAAAACGTTGTTCCAGAACTCTACTAGCTCACCTCTGTACTTCTTGGCAAATTCTAATCTGCTCTTTCTATTTTTGGTGCTGATGAGAGGTTTGCATCTTCTGGTGTAGCCTTTGTAATTCTGCTGTCAAAGTCTTATGCGAACAGTAGACTGTAATACTTTCACCCCTGCACTCTGGAGGTTGTTGGTGATGTCACTGACAGTTGTTTGGGGGTTTTTCTTTACAGATCTGATGATCTTTCTGTCATCAACTGCAGTTGTTTCCCTTGGCTGACATGGCCATTGTCCATTTCGAACTACACAAGAGGTTTCTTTTCCTATTTCAAGATATTCCAAATTGTTGTATTCGTTTTGCCCAATTTTTGTGCTATGGTTCTTTTTTTTTTTCTTTTTTTTTGGGGGGATACAAGATCGAGGCTCGTGTAAGAGCAAACATTAATGACAAAAACAAATAAACGGACACATAAGACAAAATAAAGGGAGTGGGAGACCAGATGGGGAGAGAGGGGGAAGCACCAAGCACAAGTACAACATTTGAGAGCAGGGACATCGGGAGATCTGTGGGAGGGAAACGACTTGGGGGGAGGAGGCGTGGGAAGTGGGTGGGGTGTGGGGGAGGTAAAAAGCACATGGAGTAAAAAAAAACAAAAAAAAAAAAACACATGGACACAGCTAGGACTTCCAGGAAAGAAGTCAGCATTTTGGAAAAGTAGATCTGGGGAGAATTAACGGGGGTATAAAAGATCAAGGCTTTGGATGGGGGAAGGTATGAGATGGTGGTGAACAGCTGTTTTAAAGACCTGGAGGGAGGAATGAGATTGAAGAGAGTGAGGGACTTTGTTCCAGAGGCGGGAGTAAAGAGGAATGAAACAGTGAAGATGAGCAGAGAGTCTTGATTTTGGCAATTTCACCAGAAGAGGGTTGCTATCAGATCTTGTGCGACCTGTAGGAATATTTGGGGGACAGAGCCCAGAGAGAGCTGGGGGAGCAAGGCCGGAGAGGAGTCAGTAGAAGACAGAAAGACCACCAACCTGCCTGCGTTGAATGAGTGAAAGGCCCTCAGAGTTAGCTTCATCGCGGGAGATTCCAATGATTCTGAAAGCTTTGGTTTCAACTGTGTGAAGCCGAGCTAGGTGTGAGGCAGGAGCACCAGCCCCGAGGGGAGAGCAGTATTCCATTGAGCTGCGGATGAAAGATTTGTATGTGGTGAGGAGCTCAGGTGTGCCAAGGAAGGACTTCACATGACGGAGGATGCCCAGTCAGCGACTGGCATTGGAGGCAAGCTTGGAAATGTGGTTTTCCCAGGAAAGATCATGGCAGATTGTGAGACCCAAGCGCTTGAGTGACAGAACTTCTTGGAGAGGATTGTTGAGAAAGTGGATGGGAGGGTTTTCCAGTCGGTCTTTTCGGAGAGATATAGTAAGAGTGTGAGATTTCTCAGGATTGACAGACATGTTCCACTTGTTTGACCAGTCTGTGATTTTGTCCAGGTCTGCAGAGAGTGAGGAGGCTGCAGACTGCCGATCTGAGGGATGAAGAATGGAGTGGCAGAGAGTGGAGTCGTCAGCAAAGGGATAGAGAGGATTTTCCAGAGAGTCGGAGAGATCATTGATGAAGACCAGAAAAAGCACAGGGCCCAGAACACTGCCTTGGGGAACTCCATCCTGAACAGGAAGGGGAGATGAGAGAAATACATTCAGGGCCACACGTTGATTATGACCAGAGAGGAAGTACGCAACCCATGCGTGGAGATTTCCATGGATACCATAGGAGGAGAATTTGATGAGCAGAGCGGGGACCCAGACCGTATCAAAGGCATGTGATTTGTCAAGAGAGACAGCTCTAATTTCCTGTTTGACAATGAGGACCTCCATTCATTGTTGAGACAGCAGAAGTAATAGGTCCATAGTAGAGTGACCTGGTGTGAATACAAATTGATGATCAGAGATCAAGCCATTGGAGAAGAGGAAGGATTTGGTATCCGAAACAATGGCGGATTCCATGTCTTTGCTGATAATTTGGAGCAGGCTGATTGGTCGGTAGTTGCAAGGATCTGTTTTTGCACCTTTTTTGTGTAAAGCGGTAATGTTGGCTGATTTCCAAGCTGATGGCAGATGACCTTGAGCAAAAGAGAGGGTGAAGAAAACAGAGATAGGGTGTGAAAGAGTAGCAGAGCAGGATTTTAGGGCACGTGGGCTGATGCCGTCTGGTCCAGTTGCAGAATAAGAGTCAAGGATTGACCGAAACTTCTCCACCTTGTCAGGAGATAAGGACACAGTGTCCAGGAACAGCTGGGTATGATTGGGTACAGTGGGTACAGTGAGAGACGGGTTTGGGACACAAGATTTTGAGGCAAACACATCGTTGAGGCATTCATCTTTTTCACATGCTTAGTCAGCTGTGTAGTCGTTTGAGGAAAGGGAGGTAATGGAAGGGGAACAAACACCAGAATCAGATTTGACAAGATGCCACCAGGATTTGGAAGAGGGAGACAGGTTTGAGAGTTCACTCTTGAGACATTTGCAGACATTTGCAGGAAAGTTAGTCGTAACCAAATCTAGAAGAGTTGATGTGCCGTTGACTGAGATCCATGTCGGGAAATTGACAGATTGTGTCAGTCCCAATGATTCGCAGAAGTGCTTTGCTGATATCCCATGGCTGGTGAGAGGGGTACCCACACCCAGCCAGCTGGCATGATGACAGTTGAAATCACCACATATGAGGAAGAGAGAGTTGGGATGAGTGGAATGAGAATGAGTCGATGAGTAGATAGAAGTCAGTCCATGTTATCAGACAGCGAGATGTATATGGTTTTTAAGGGTGAGGAGGGAATTTAGGAGGGAAGGGGTTAGGGGGGAGTTTGGGAGGGGAGGAGCATGGGGGAAGTTTAGTAGGGCAGGGGTGAGTTTAGGAGGGGAGGGGCAAGGAGGGAGATTTGAAAGGTATGGGTGAGGGGGGAGTTTAGGAGGGGAAGGATGAGTTTGGATTTTCGAAAGAGTTGGACGATTCATGGAAAACGAACATTTTTTGCAAAATGAGTTTCTTGTGATTTTCAAGTCAGAGATCCGTTTGAAAACGTTGGAGGAGGGGCGGAATGCAGGTGAGTTTAGGGAATGTAGGAAGGAAGAACTGTAAGAGATTGAATTTTTATTTGAAATGAAGAGATTTGGTGAGCAAATCGTAAACAAACTTTTAAAGAGGAAGAAGCAAAGTGTGATATAATCTACAACAGAATACAACACTTCAGGGGAAAGTTTAAACATTTTAAAACCAAATCTTGAAAACTATCTGGGGAAATTACCTAAATGAGGGCATGAAAGATTCCTAAGGGGGATTAAGCATCCTTAACGAACGAACACGGGTAGGATTAAGCATCCTTCTAATCAAATTCTTCTGTTCTTTCAGCTTCCAAATTGGTTGCTTTTCTTTCATAGACAGTTCTCTGATTTTCATGTTGGTTTATGCCTGCTGACTCCAGAGGTCGATTCCCAAGGCAAAATCAAAGGCTAAAACTAAGACGAGACATTCACAGCTCTTTTATGTGTGAACATTCAATGCAACAACAAACCCCTGTCACTCATTTGTTCCAGTACTTATGCTTACCTAAAACGGGGGGACTGAGCATACAAAAAATGATATTGTTCAACAATGGTAAATCGTATATGCATAGAAATACCAAGAAATAAAAGCTGACCTTCGGTATTCTTGCCTCATATTCATATTTTGATCTCAAATCCAAATTTATTGAGTATATAGCAAATAATAACAAATTTAACTTCACTGTTCCAATCCTTTTAGAGAGCACAGTATATATTTCGATACAGTGCAACATGCTTCAATAGACATTTAATACCAACATGAATTGATCGAAGGATTCATGGCAGCAACCTAGGTATGATTCCTGTGGGTGTGCAACCGGAAATCACTAAGTGTTAAGACGGCTTATTATTGCCAGGAAGAACTTTGTAGTCGAGGTTTATTGCATATTTCAGAAAAATGCACTCAAAGAGCAAACACTATTGCATTCAAATAAAAATAACAAAACATCATAATCATCATACGTGGTGGTTCCCTCCGTGAGGCATCGGCCATCTCTACCAGTCATAGAAACGGCAAAGGGAGCAGGAAATCCAGAGTTAGGGTTTTGCTACTGCTTTTAAGATTTACAATTGCTTTCCAAGTAAACCTTTCCGAATACTATTACCATCCAGGGTCATAGGAACATCAAAAGTGGGGATGCCCAACCTGTAAAAAAAAGTTACTATGACACATACCAATAGGAAATTTTGAATTATAGCCTTTATTTTATGCTCTTTGATGTATTTCAAGGGTTTGGGGGGATTGATAATTCTTATCAAGAATAGCGAAGACAAGAAAAAATGTGGCGGATAATTCTGAAAGTGAAAGCTTAATTTTATGCACTTAGTGCATTTTCTGAGTTTATGCGGCTTCAGTGAAATACGTCACTTTCAAAATGACATTCTGCCCCAGAATGCCCGGCGTGCATGCGCAGAAATCCTGGGAAATGTCGGCATTCAGGGCATCGTAAAGTATATTGTGTGTTGGAGATAAGGATTGTTGCCTAAAATGGCTCCCAAAGCTTCTGAAATAAGCTGAAAATACTTGGAAAAGTACCTGAGAGAAAGGGCTGTGCCTCTGCACGACGAAAGACTTGGATACCTTTCTCAGGTGGCCAAACAGGAAGCTGCTTGTTCTGCAAATTCCCGACCATGTTGACCAATGCAAGGCCCGAGTGAAACCCTGATGAATCGCTACCAGAGAATGCACCATTTATCTGGAATAGGTGCTTCTGAACACCAATGGGAAGGATACATATCTCTGGATTTTGAATGTGTACGGTAAGTTTAAAATGATGATACTTATGATTAATAACAATAAGAATAATGAGTTCATTGTCATATATATGCGATGCGCGTACAATAAGAAGTACTTTGACATTAATCATATTGGGAGGGGGAGCAGGGGGGGGGTTGATGGGGGGGAGCTATGGGAGCTGCGGGGGGCTGTTATAAATATATTGTTTGTTTGCTTCTGGGGTCATAGGAAAAAATTATACGAGATTTTGTATCTCTTGCTAAAAGTCGAAGCATCTGTGTGTGTGTGTGTTTTAAATATTCACTGCGGCTGCTAACTGGATTAACAGGAAATTATGGGAAATCAAAACCTTAGTCTTATCCATGGATATTTATCATATTCCTATATTTCCACGAGTCCGATTTGCATTCAAGAACATAACAATTATGGTTTCTGTCTTGAAATTACCACTCTTTTGCTTAAATGCTGAAAATTATGCTTAAAAGACGATTTTAATTGCAGATTTCACGCTAGTAAGTCAGGTTGGAAGTGTCCGACGAGCAGAACTGAGTCAGTGTAAACACACACAGCGCATATGCAAAAGGCCTCACATTTAGCATTCGTATTTCATTTTGAAAGTCACGTATTGGCCAAAGTATTTCCTCCTTGAATTGTTTGCTTGACAAAAGTTATTCCCTAATGTTAGTATGTCGATCTTGTATGTGGGATCTTTCATGGCGTGGCAGATCAGAGCAATGTTCAGTCTTTGTCAGCCCATGGTTGAGCTAAGGTAGTTTGGCACTGTTTTCCCGATTCTCCAGACTGCAGGACTTAACGCAGATGTTGAGGATGTGACTGGCTGGCACTGTGTAGTGCAGGTTGAGAAGTGCATGGACTTCCGTAAATAGTTTTTTTTTTTACCGACTGGATCCGTAGACTTGGCCTGGCAAATGGTGTCCATGACAGTTAGCCGGTCTACAATCTACAATCTACGCTGGTCTGCGATCTTACCAAATCAGGTAACATTTGTAGCTGGAGGATACAAGGTTCTAGATTAATGTCGGGTTTGTGCTTGTCTTCAAGTTGACTGCCTTTTTGCTCAAATCTGTCAAGCTCTTGCTCCAGAATGCCAAGGTCTTCATATACCTTCTGCAGGAAGTACTCCTCTACAGAGGAGAATTTGTGTGGCTGTGTGCCTTTGTCAATTCTCCTTGGTGGAATTATTGTAGGTAGTACTGGGCCCTCCGATTAGCCTCTTAACTTCCTGTTAAGCCCTCTGATTCCTCCATGACATGTTCATTGAACTTGTGAAACTCCTCATTTCGTTGCCGTTGGTAGAAGGTATTTAACGAATCAGTGGCTTTCATTGCACTCTGGATGGACATATCCTTACATTGTGTATTTATTGACACCTGTTCTGCCCAAGAGATGGGAGATGACATGATATGCCAACTTAAAAACTAAAACTGCACTGAACTACTCCATTAATGTGGCCTGAACACTTGTACCACTGACATATAAGTCGTTCTAACTCTCGCCGACTTCATCCTAGATATTCAGCAACCCTTGATTATAATTGACAAAATGTTAACCAAAGACCCTGTTCTCACAGTCTGTGGAGTCTGGCAGAGTGATCTCAACTGATGGGGGTTCTCTTTGCTAGCGCAAATCAGCATTTGTGCAAAGATAGTCGGTCGCTTCGAAGCAAACTTCATCAGTTTGATTATTTCAAAGACGAGATCTGGCGCATCTCGGATAGACTTGCTTCGCTGGAAACATCTTGAAGGCACAAATCGGTACAACGGGCTAAGCAATGAACTGAAACAGCTGAACTGTGGTCTTTGTGAACTTGGGTGGTGAACAACACAAATCCTTTCCTCCATATTTGAGGCCTCATCGTATGCTTGACCTCGACATTGATTCAGCCCTAAACTGCAGCATATCAGGACATCTTTCAGGGCCTGTGTGTGGGTTTCAGTGGTAATAACTGGCACCTCAATAAATCCCAATGATTCCTCGTACATAAGAGATATGTCACAGATGACCTTGTTTCCAATCTCAAAATTTCCATTAATGTTCACTGCGATAAATTAGGAGACATTTCAAGTAAATTGTAAGAGCTCCACTAAGTATACATGATGCAAGCCTATCTCTGATGTTGACGGCACGATGAGGTATGGAGTGGTGCTTGGCACCGGTCGAGGATGAACCCGAGAGATTTTGGACTTGTCGTTGAAAAAAAAAAAAAATTCATTGATGTTCGACATGTTTTTTTTCCAGTTGCAGTCATTTTGATGGCGGCTCCATTGAGAAGACTCGGCAATATGGTTACCAAGTTATGGCAAGTAGTCATGTCTCTAACACAATGGCTGCCACTCAGTCTTCTCAATGTAAACTGTTTTCACGATATACTTTTGCTCTTCTCAATTATTTATTAATCCTAAATAGGATAATACAAATTATTCACCCTTCTATTTTTTTCCTGAAGCATTTTTACATTCATGGGTCGTTGAAAAGTGGGGAGGAGAGGGAGCAACATGGCATTGAGCCCCTCCTACGTAAGAAAATGGAGGGGGTGCGGCCTCCTGTGCCTCCTATCTTCAACAACAACAACAGGCATTTTCAGGCCATTTTCCCTGCTAGAGCGGGGTTATCCTTGCGGGCCCCATGACAATCTTCTCCATTTTGCCCTATTTTCTGCATCTCCCCTTGTTAACACCCTTGCCCGCATTTCTTCTTCCACCATCTTTAGCCAAGTCTTTCTCAGTCTTCCCCGTCCTCTACTTCCTTCTACATTCATCTCCATCACTCTTCTCAACCAGTCACTTTCATCCTTCCTCAACACATGACCAAACCATCTCAACCTGTTCCTCTTCACAGCATCAATCACAGGCTCTATTCCCATCATCTTTCGCAATTCATCATTTGTCTTCCTCTCTCTCAACGATAATCCGCACATCCACCGAACCATTCGCATTTCCACCCTTTCCAGCCTTCGTTGCTGCTCTATGTTCATTACCCATGTCTCGCTCCCATAAATCATAACACTTCTCTGTTAAGTAAACATAACCCTATTTTCAACAGTAAATATAAATCTGTATCGAAATAAATGTTTGACAGTATCATGTTGGATAGAAATACAAATGGAATCTTTGCATCCTGTAACGAAGGATATAATATGTAAAATAAAAATCAGATATTGATCACGTTCACAAAGTGCATATCCAGTACATTTTAAGCAGAAGTTGTGTAATTATGACTCGGGTAATAATGAATGCAGGTATGATGTTTTGTGATTATTGTGAGACCAGGTGTGGCGTAATTTGGTCATACCAACTAGGTGCAGCGTAATCTCAATGGGCTTGGATGTTCCATTCTAATAAATCAATCTCTCCCAATTAACTAATGACAAACAGTTGGAGGCTGGGCGTGGAAAACCTGTTATTCTTGATTTCCACTCCCAGCAACTCACCTTTCCATCCTCTGTGCTGCCCTTTCCAGTGCCACGCGCAGCTCCTCCCGGCAAATGGTGTCGGGCACACGCCCCATTGCAACGGCGGGAGACGACGACGGTGCGGCGGGCGCTTGGCGCCGTGCCCTGGGCAGTGTGGCAGGAGGACCTTTGGACAGGGCCTGTGCGAGGGTGCTTTGTACGAGCGCGATGTGACGCGATGGCGCCGTGCGTTGCCGAGGCAACGCGGTCGTCCGGGAGGCCGGGGAGGAAGGGCTGGAAGGAGCAGGTGATGGAGGTGGCGTATGAAGGGTCGATGAGGTGCCTGGTGTTGGGGATGAAGCAGATGCACCTTTTCGTTTTCCTGAAAACACCGAGGGCTTTGGAAGTGCAGGTTCTGTGGGTGAATTCGGGGAACATGACATATTAAATCAAAAAGTTACGTAATAATTACACTCGATGTCAACCCTCCATGTATCATTCATGGAATAACATGTAAAATTGTGAATAAAACAACTAAAAAAGTGTAACGTGATATTGCCATGTCTAATCTTTTCTACTGAACCAATAAATTACAACTGTGGGCTGGGTTGTTCAAATGTTTGTGTTCGTCGAGATTATTAAACATTAAAACAGGTTCCTGTACGATTAAATGTGTCTTAGGCTCATGGAAAAGCGTACATAAATATCACCTGCAGGAGGATAGCCTTAGGATAGCTGTGCCTTCCCAGGGGCATGGCTTTACTGCCCCATCACCCCATGTCACATCATTAATTTGTGTACGTACACACACACACACACACACACACACACACACACACACACACACACACACACACACACACACACACACACACACCTCCAGCACATAAAAGCCCCCCCCCCCCCCACCCCACCTCCACTTCCAGCAACATTGTTGAAATCAATTAAACTTGACTTTGCAAATCTACCCTGCACTTTGCTCAGATGGAAGTTTGCTCAAAAGTTCGGTCCTCCATTGCTGAATTATTATTTTAAAATGATATCATCCCATTTATAATGGTAAGTGAAAGTGCTCTTTGAAGATAAGAATTGTTTTCTTTTTCTGGGAGTTAAAAAAAATTAGCCTGTTAGCCTTCGCTTTTGAACTGTTGGCTCAAGATGCAGGGAACTCAGGTTAAAATCCGGTATACCAACCGTGTTTGCCCATCAACTACCAATAGATTTGTGATTCATGCACAAGAAAACAAAAAGAAGAGTACAATGATGTCCACAAGGGTGGCACTAAAAACCGAATGTTTCATAATTTTAGGTCTTAGGGTCTGGTTTTGTTTGATCCAATGAGAAAACACTCCTGGTAAATTTTCAGAGCGATCAAATCATATTTAGAGGTTGCTCATGGCTTCTAAAGTTTCTCTATGGCGTGGTCAACCCAACACGCGCGGTCTAACTCACTCGGCCACCGCACTTCATAATAATAATAATAATCATAATAATAATAACAGTAATAATAATCGGGTACGTTTTTGTTTTTTCTTTTTCATCTTAACCCATTAAAGCCCACTGGCAACAATAGTTGTCTATGTTGCAGTTTGTTATGTAATATGCATGGACATAATAATGTAATTATAATATTATTATATAATTGTATATAATTATACAATTTTGTATTGCATGCTCACCGCAACAAACCATGTTGCAGTGAGCAACCCCTAAATATTATACGATTTGCATAAAATTTTATTAATTCTTTCTCTCCTCCCGGACACGTGCTTGTTCGCTATCCTCCTCGTCTCGACTTGTGCCCCGCCCCCTATATCTCGTTTTTCTTCCACCTCTGCTCCTTCTTTCTCAAATCCACATCCTCACTTAGAGACTTTTCCCAGATTATTTTGCATGATTTTGTTAAAATATTATTTTTAATATGTTTAAACCGCAGCCGTGATGCTGACGCCGCCCTCCCCCCCTCCACCCCCTCCCCAGAGTTTCCATATTTTAAACGTTTCCCAGTGTGTACCCTGGTTTAGAATAGGTACACTGTATCCCTGCGCATCGAAAGAGCGTGACCAAGGGTTGGCGTCAGGAAGGGCATCCGGCCATAAAAACATTGCCTCAAACAGGGAACCATGATTGTCATGGGGCGCGCAAGGCTAACCCCCGCTTTAGCGGAGAAAAATGGCCTTAAAACGATCATTCATTCATTCATTCATATGGGCAGGGTACAGCCCGAAATGGAGATCGGTTTCTGAGGTTTGGGACATGGAATGTAGGGACAATGACAGGGAGATCAGGAGAAGTGGTGGAAGTATTGGTCAGAAGAAGAGTGGACATATGTTGTGTGCAAGAGACGAGATGGAAGGGAAGTGGTGTGAGAATGGTGAAGGGTAGGCAGGGACAGAAATACAGGTTTATGTGGCAAGGGTGCCTGGAGGACGTGAATGGTGTTGGTGTCCTGTTTTCTGAGGAGTTTGTTGACAGTGTGGTGAGTGTGACTAGAGTGAGTGATAGGTTGATGATGGTGAAAATGATGATTGGAAAGCTCTTGGTGAACGTCATCTCGGGCAGAAGACATGGTCCACACACCTCGGACACCCATAGCACCACGTTGACCCCCAACTTCACAACTACATCCCCATGACTCCGCGTCCCAAATATTGGCGCAGTCGCCCCCATAACCAGTTGAAGGCTGTGTCTTGCTACCCTATCAATTTTATCACAGCCTACAACACTTTGGTCTACACACCTGGATCAATAATGGTGTCACAAAACAGTGCCCACCATTTCTCTTCACAAAATTCACCCTTAAATTTGCATCTAACCCACAGATTACCCATGCCAAACATTTTTCACATTTCACTAACTCACCAAAGAAAGATGCTTTGCCATACACATGCCAGCCGAGCATGGCCCATATGCTCGGCTCGTTACACATTCCCGATCCATCAACCCCATGGCTCTCTTCCCAACCCGAGAGTCCATAAATCATAACGGAGCATCTGTGGAAGGTCACCCCCACACCATCACGTTCCACAGATGCCCCAATGGTTGTCCTGCAGGCTGTCTCATTCCTGTCCATGCGGTTCGACCCGCGTCCATAGCACAGCACAGCATGGCAGGTCATCACATGCTGGCTGTCCCAGAGTCTCAGGGAGGGGGTGCCAGGCCGCATACCCGGGTGGTCACCACATCAGGCCCAAGTTGGCCGTCTGCGATGCCACCACCAAGCGCGACCCACAACACCTCCCCCTAGTGGTCCTCAATATTTGCCATCCCAGGCTTGAGAAACCACCTTGGACCCCCCGGAGGTCTTAACCCCCACCAAGGTCCGGCGACCCTGCTGGCCTGAGCCACACATCTGGACGGCGCCCCGACGGACAAGGGACACCACACTCCACCAGACCCCCGTGAGGCCCAGGTCGCACCACGACACCCATGACTGGACCCCACGTCCAAATCTCGCCAGCACAGCCCCCCAGCTGGCTGGCATTCCCAAATTTACAAAGGGGCAAATTTCACCCGAGGCCATCCTCAATGACCTCCACTAGTCCAAATCCCGCAGCCCGGGAACCAAATCCAACCACGGCTGTGCCAAATCCAACTCCCATTTTAATGTAATTTTAAATTTCTTTTTTAAAATTTTGATTCCCACCTCTGCCAAACCGCAGCTGCAGGTAACAACTCCTACAGGTTGTTCTGCCCCTCCCTGCAGCTGGTCCACATTCCCTATGGGGACCAAATCGTTGGAGGCTCGATCTCCCGATCCTCCAAGATCCAAATCCAGCCCGGAGCCAACACAGTCCCCTAACTGGTTGTCCAATTTCGGAGCCTCTTGCACCCAATTTGCATTCGTGGTGAGGGACCCTTGGTCACCTCAACCACCTCCTCGGACCAACTCACCTCATCAACCAGGCTCCTTTGGGACTGTCCCAGGTCCCCAGCCACTGAATCACATCATCCTCATCATCATCCCCCATCAATTCCGGCTCAGACAGGTCTTCCCCAATATCTCCAATAAATACCCGGTCCGGCTCCATTACACGGACCCCCAATAATGTTACCCCCTCTTGCTCTGAACCACCGCCCTGGCACAGCAAGGATTCAATTCCATCCCCCGGTTGGGGTGTTGTGGCATCCACCCGGTCCCGATAAACCTCCAGGCCAGCAGGCGGGAAACACTCCCCGTTACAATTTTGGCACTCCGCGCTCACCTGTGCGCATTCCCCTTTTACCTCTTCACATGCCGTTCCCGGCGCAATCCCCAATTTGCCTTCCCCCCGTTCCAATTCAAATTTTGCCACCGTTGGATTCTCCTGGGCCCCATTGGCACCAAATCTCCACATTTCTCCGTTTAGTTCACTCCCCTGGGACTCCATTTTTCCCTCCAACCCATCAATTTTTGTTTCCAATCCACTTTTCATTTCCCGCATGCTGTTATTCAATTGCTCACTGTTCGCTCACTCTGCTCTCTCTGAGCATTCATTTCCCTAAGCAATTGCTTCAACATCTGGTTGGTTGTCGGGGCCGCTCCGACTGCTCCCGATTCCCCGGTAGGGGAGGGGAATAGGTTAGTGCTCGGGACGGGGGAGGTTCCAAGACTAACCTCCAATTCCCCTGCCTCCGACTCAATCCCTAAACTGACAGAAGCCTCGCTACGCACCTCCATTTCACCGACGTCCGACATCCGCTTTGAGGAAGGTCGTTTCCCGTGTTAGGGATATTTTCCTATAGTAGTATGTAATAGATGAACCAAAAATTCAATGTCAGAAGAGAGTCACAAATTTTAATTCCCGAAGAGGACAACACTTTCTGTCTACAAGGAAATACACAGCAAGAAACAATAACCTTTATCAAACCATATCACAATTCACAAATTACATTGCAAGATTCACAGAAGGTCCCAAGTGAAATCCTGGTACAGTAGGGATGCACAAAGAAAACATCACAAGGATACAGTAGCATGCACAGCATACAGTAAACATCACAGAAGGTCCCAAGTGAAATCCTGGTACAGTAGAGATGCATAAAGAAATGTCATACCAAACACCAGCATGCATAGAATACAGTTAACATACAGAATCGACCAGCCAAGTAAACATCCTAAGTACAGCATTACAAACCTAGTGAAAATCCTAAAGTACAACACACCAACATCATACAATTCCAGTGCTAATCCTGCTAACTGGACATCCTTTCTGATTCTTATACACTTTCAAGTGGGAGGAGCAAGTGGAGGGGGGAGGAGCGAAGAGAGGGGAGGAGAGCAGTAGGATTGGTTGGGCAAAGTTTGGGTGGGAGGGAGCAAGGATCGGGGATACAATGTGATTGGTCAAGTGAAATATTGAGATGAGAATACTCCCCGCTGAGAGCAGATCTGCATTTTAAAATTCTTTAATGAGAAGAATGTGATGGTCCAGACTCTTCGGCGCCGAGACCCTATCAATCATAACGTTGCATTAACGTTATTATAACTTTGCAGCAACGTTTTATAATGCCATTGCAGGGACATTCAAAAGGTCACTCAGTAGCTATGACAATCACATCCTTTTTCAATCTGCAAACTCATCTTTTCACTCATAAGTCAAAATCATACTGCAATCCCACAAAAGATCTTTACTGAGAAGCAGAGAGCCAGAGAGAGCTAGCCTACATGGATTTTATACTTTAGACTAACCCCTATCAAACAAAAACAAGCTATAAGTTCTTTTAATTGATTCAGTGTTTAACCATCGTTCTTGTGAAAGCTTTTACTGAGAACGCTGACAATTTCATAAAACTATCTATTAGATAAATAGAAAGAAAGTGCCGTGGGCCCATTCCACATCGGCCAGTGCGAAGCAAATCATCTACCTTCCATTGTCCAACGGGAACTCTTTTGCCCAAACTCTGCAAAATAATTACCAAGTATTTTGCATTTACTTATCAATACAATGTTTATCTTGGACTTTGTACTGAGTCGATTATTTACTAGTTTTATAAACATAAAGGGATTTGTAAAGCAATTCCATGGATGCTAATTACTCCAGGCAGCTGGTCAGACATGGTGCTAGTTTGTATTATTTAATTATTTACCAAGAAGACAATATCTTTTGCTTCAATTTGCTTATATAACTCAATAAGACACTCGATCTAACATTACCTTATTTCCAAAAACCCTATTTGTCATAATATTACCCTCAGTCATAAAAATGATTTTGTCATGACAATATGTGATCTACCATTGCCTCCACCAAGAATTTTTACTTTTCTCGAGCAACGAATTTGGTCAGTGTCGGAGATAACTTGCCAACTGTAGGAAATCCCAGATACTGCATGGAAACCACAAAAGCACTTGCACACTAGGAAAGCAGGGTGTGGCTCAAAGAAATTACTTGCTTCATAAATTTACACTTCCACACCCGCATGCCTATTTATTTTAATAATTCCAAAACAAAATTTAAATTTGTCCAAGACGCGATATCGCGCTTCGTATGCCCAATCGACGATACAAATTTATCCACCCCCGACTACAAAAAAATGTGTTTCCCAATTCTCCACACTCTGACACCAATTTTTTTTAGGGTTCAAACCCACTACTGACTACCATTTGTCACGTGGCCACCTTTGATTAATGTCAGGCGGTCACGGATGCCGATCGCGAAGGCCTTAGCCGCTGAGGCGAAAACTCAATGGCGGACTCTGGAACCAAAAAGCTACACCAAAGTGTGCGGGATGGAGGGGCGCGCGAGACCCCTGCAGCCATACCTATTAAATCAATCACATGGGAAACTACATTCAGGAATATATACAGAAAATAATACAAGGGTTTATTGCAAAGAAAATCGGGACAGGGAAAATCACGTGCCGGTAACAAATATCCTAATCGGGACGTCCCCACACGACAGATTTCAGAAACGAGACGAGGGAATATGAATTAATAAAAAGAACACGTCATGTAATTGTGAAATGTGGTGTGAGCTTATCTGTCTGTCGTCTTGCGTCTCCAAGCTCCGCCGCACACCACGAGGCCCCTCGCTCCAGCACCACAGCAACGCGAAGGCCTGAGCCAACGCCCACTTCATTCGCACATGAGGCCCCAAAGCACCAAAAGCACCGCTCCAAGCACCACGCGTCCAATGCACCAAAAGCACCACTCCAAGTGCCACGCGTCCAACGCAGGCCAGCGAAGAACCCAACAACTCGAGCAAGAGCTGGACATGCAAGAGGGACGTGCGCGAGAGACTCTCCAGACCAACTGCGTATCCAAGTTTGCTGCTGCTCCAAGCCAAATGCAAATCCAACTTTGCTGCTGCTCCAAGCCAAGCGTAAATCCAACTTCGCTCTCTCTCTCCCTCTCTCTCTCTCTCTGTCTGTCCTTCGGCGCGCGCTAATATAACCTGGTTCGTTCTCGGTTCGTTCTCGTTCGTTCTCGCAAAGATTCGTTCGTTCTCGCAAAGGTTCGTTCGTTCTCGCAAAGGTTCGTTCTCGCAAAGGCGCGCGCTGATATAACCTGGCCAGTGATGTCAGCCTTGGTGCGCTACCAACCAGCGAATTCCACCGAACCTTCCAGCTTCGCGCCTCCCGCACTCGTTGGTTGGAGGTTCGCGCCTAGCGCGCTGACCAATCACAGGCCCGTAGCATGGTAATAATAATAATATAATCACACCGAAACCAAACATCAAAACCCCCAAAATAAACATCATACCCCCAAAAATAAACACCATACCCAAAAAAATAAACGTCACACCATTAATATAATCACACCCAAAACAAACATCTTAACCTAAAAAATAAACGTCACATCATTAATATAATCACACTCAAAACAAACAGCTCGTGCTACTCGATGTTCCTAGGCCGCCGGAGGTGTAGCGGCGGCGGCCACCATCGGCGGTGTCCTGGCCTGGTTTCTTTGCCTGTTCCTCCTGAAGTCATTGTCAGGGAAGGGAATTTAATGTTGCACTAAGGAGATCCTAACTAAGTGTCTAAAGGTGTGCAGTGCCAAAAGGGACAAAGGTTTGGCTGACCAAGTGAGACATACAGGGGCTTTATTCTTTAATCCCTAACTCTATTTATCACACGAACATCCTGGTATGCTCACAAGTATACATCTTACCCGACAAAACGCCTACACATGAAAATTACAAGGGTAGATTCCTTACCACGACAGACGAAGCACGTTACCTACACAGATCTATGTAGCTCTACATATTGCTACCCTACCGATATAACAATACTTTTGTATTCAGACCTATGCTGAATACTGACCTTAGTGGCTGGATACTTTTGCAACTAGTGAATTTGGATATGTACATGTGTTTTCTCAAGTGTTCCTGACATGTAACTTCCTTTAACTATAATGGAGTTTAGTTTGATCTCTTCACTTATGAACAAAAAAAAATTATTTGGAAAGATTGTTTCTTCATGATTCGTAATTCATCTAAATGTGACATTATTGGTAAGGGATGAATACTTTTACAGGCCACTGTATAAATACAATTATAAACAAATTGGAAAACTAAGCCGCCATAAATTGGTTCACGGCCAGACATGGATTGCAACTACCACATCTTCAACGAGGCACACATCCATCTGTCAGATACTGTGGAGCTAATGAAAGGCCAGATGCTCGATGTGTGTAGATTGTCAATTCCACTAGCAAGATATATTATCCAAGAGAAATATTATAACCAGGTCACACTTCTTAATCACATTGAACAAACAGAGCCACAGCTTACGGATGACCAAATGGATGTTTATAACAGGGTGATGGCACACATTAATTCTGGGGTAGGAGGATTGTCTTCCTGGATGTTCATGGAGGCACAGAGAAGCCATTCGACTTAAACATCATTCTCGCAAAGGTTCGTTCCAGTGGTCATGGCACATTGGCTGCCGCAAGCAGTGGGTTGCTGCCGACCTTCAAGGTGAACAAACAGCCCATTCTACATTTAAGATCCCGCTCAACCTGACTAGTACAGAAACGCCAATGTGTGCCATCAAATGTGGCTCAGCTTTTTGGCATCCCTCCTCAATGAGTATAAAGCAAACCTGCTTTGGCATCCCTCCTCAATGAGTACAAAGTCATCTTCTGAGATGTCACGTCGACCGACAGTGGAAGCTCTCGACCGAACGCTGCAGGACATCCTCAAGATCAGCGACCTCATGGGCGGGATTTTTTTGGTGCTGTCAGGAAATTTCCGCCACACTCTTCCTATTGTGCATTGTAGAACCGAAGCCAATGACATCGACGCTTGCATCATATCTTGACATCGTTGGAAGCATACAAAAACAAAAAAAACAAACATTCAATCATTCCTTCGAGGTAATAACAATGCAGGTCGATTGGCAAAGCTGCTGTTGAGGATTGGGGATGGCCAGGTACCTCATATGTTAGTCATGAATATTTCATCAGTACACCACAGAAATTGCAGATCATGATATCTTCAGCAAAAGATTCAGGGGAGCCCGCCTCCCACAAATCAGCAGTTACATACCCCACAGACTTCCTGAACCAGCTGGAGCCCTCAGGCATGCCACCTCACCACTTTCTGCTGAAAAAGTAGTGCCGGTCATGCTCTTATGCAACGTAGACCAACCAAACGTTTGCAACGGAACTCAAGTAATCATCAAACAGTTGCTGCCAAATTGCATAAATGTCACCATCGCCACTGGACCAAACGAGAGAGAGAGAGAGCGAGAGCGAGAGCGAGAGCGAGAGCAGAGAGAGAGAGAGAGAGAGAGAGAGAGCGAGAGAGAGAGAGAGAGAGAGAGAGAGAGAGAGAGAGAGACTTTTACATCCTTTTATTACAAAAATATCAAAAAGTATATTTTGTAAAACGTATAAATACAACCATTTCACAAAGCATTTCACAAATCAGAGGTAAAAAAAACAGGCAAAACCATTTTAAAGGGAACATTTACATGAAGACCATTAGTACATCAAGAAAGGGAACAGGAAAAAAAATAATAAAGTGTTTTGCTCCTCACAAAGAAATCATATCATGCTCGAGGAGTGATCAATCTGTGATCAGCGCACCATTTTGCACAGAGCAAAGCGCATTATTCAATGCCCATATACTTTTGAAGATCAATACTTTATCCATATATGTATAGAAACAAAATTCTGTTTTAATCCGGGCAAAAACAAGTTCTTTAAAACAGGCCGGGAGGTTATCTGTACATATTGTAGGATTTTCAATTTGCATTTTCCTCGTGCGATATATTGCTTTCTTTGCCATGGCAACGAGAAAGTTCGCTAGGGCCACTTCTATTTGGTGTGTGTTTGAGGCAAAGCAAAAAATGAAAGAATTCAAAGTAAAGTTTAAAGAAAGCTTCATGCACATTTCATGCAGCAAACCAAATAAAGGAATCAAGCGTGCACATTCAACATAAGCATGTGACACGGTCTCAAGAGCACCACAGAAGGGACAATGGTCAGATATTTCAGAAGAAAAAACATGCAAGAGCTTATTGGTGGGTAATACCCAATGTGCCAACCTCCACGACAGGTCGGTAGTTTTCTTTGGAATAAGTATGTGATAATAGGCTTTCCAGTTAGGTTGGAAGGGGTATTCTGTAGGCAAGCAATTGTGCCACTTCCTTGACTGCCAAGTTCCTAAGGAGGGCCGGATTGCTTTGATGCAGGCCTGGTTTATTGCACGATTTTCTAGACCTGCAGATCCAAAACGTATTTTTGGTAAATATTTTATTATTGTACCAGAATTCATTACAGTGGGGGTGACTTCTAAATTTGGGAAACAGAGGCTTGGCTCACAAACAATTGGGCCATCACCAGTGCGAGAGAGATTGCTCCCAGTGCACCTTAACTTTGCGGTATACGCTACGTATTTCACATAGCACAGCAGATATTATGCGGTTAGACCGCATGCCAACTTTATTTGCAAGTGCTGCAGCACTTAACCATCTCCTAGTCTCAATCATTAGATCAGCAACGTGATGGACACCATTCTGAACAAAATAATCAATAAAAGAGCGTTCCGTTCTTATTCTTTTGAAGAGAGAGTTATAGAAAAGAGGCTCTCTGAAAAACATCTCTTGGGTGTAGGAAACAATCACGGTCGACCATGAAAACACGCCAAGCATTCAAAATTATATTGTAAAATGGTGGAAGCAAGGACAGATCAATACATTTCATGTTCATTAGGAATAGACCAGATGAATAGTCTAGCATGCCAGCTTGACGGAGGAGGAGGAGAGCAGTGGACCTCCAGGCTAGGTCTGATGGACCATAGAGAAGCCGCCAGATTGAGGCGATGCCAAATGCCATAGCCCTGCATACGATGTCCACAAGACCATGCCCGCCTTCCTCTAAGGGAAGATTCAAGATCTCTGGACGAAGCCAATGTTTTCCACTCCAGAAGAAGTTTATTATTGTCTTCTGTATATTCAGCAGAAAGCATTCAGGAGGTGGAATGGCTTTGATTCTGTGCCACAGTATAGATGCTGCTAGGTTGTTTATGCCCAGGACTCGTCCCCGGTATGAAAGCAAAGCCAGCAAACCTTTCCATTTCCGCAGCTTTTGTTCGAGAGAGTCAGCGAGACCCTCCCAATTTTTCGCTTGTGTTGCTTCATCACCGATGTAAACACCAACGTACTTCATTCCGTTGAGGGACCAGGTGAGGTGTTTCAGGAGGACAGGCATAGGGCGCTGGCATGGGCCCATCCACATCGCCTGGCACTTGTTCCAGTTTACCAAAGCTGTAGAAGCTGAACCATAATAGTCCAAGCAATCCACCAGTTTCTTGATCTCATCGCTATTATGTACGATGACGCAAATATCGTCAGCATATGCAGAGACTTTCACAGGCCTTGTGAGCAAATTTCTGCATCCGGTTAAGATGCTGCGGACTTTGATTAAAAGAGGCTCAATGGTTAAAGAGTACAGAATACCAGATAAAGGACATCCCTGATGGATACCCCTTCCAACCTTTACAGGTGAAGTTAGCTCAGAGTTTACTCTGAGTATTGAGGAAATGCCATTATAGACCAGTTTTACCATGGAAAGAAAAACAGGACCAAATCCAAAACACTCTAGCACCTTGAAAACATATACATGACTTACACGGTCAAAAGCCTTCTCTTGGTCAAGCACAATCAAACCAAGATTGTCATTTTTTATTGAGAGAGAAAGAGAGGAGAAAGAGAGGAGAAAGAGAGAAAGAGAGGAGAAAGAGAGGAGAAAGAGAGGAGAAAGAGAGGAGAAAGAGAGGAGAAAGAGAGGAGAAAGAGAGGAGAAAGAGAAAAAGAGAAAGAGAAAGAGAGAGAGAGAGAGAGAGAGAGAGAGAGAGAGAGAGAGAGAGAGAGAGAGAGAGAGAGAGACTTTGACTTTTAAACTCTTTTTATTATAAAAGTATAAAACAAGAGTACCACCAAAAGCAATTCATCCAGGAAAATCAGTAAAATCATAGCAATCCCGGAAGGAAAAAAACAATCGGTTCACTGCAAACCAAGCGACAGAAAAGGTGCAAATACCAAAAAAAACACGAGGAGAAAATCTAGGCATAATTTCTAAACTAGGCATAATTTTATATGTACAAATTTACAATCGCATCTGCAACCCTGAGGAGAGACTTAAGAAAGAAAGAGTAGGTCAAGACCAGGGGGAGAAAAACGCCGGCAAGGAGAAGCATGGAACAGTGTATAAGAAACACCCGCACTGTATTATACAGAAATTAACAATTTGTTATCTTGGACCTCACAAATCCCTCCAACACACCAGGTCGCAACAAAATTTGCAAGGTCATTTGCAGTTTGGACACAGCCAAATTCAAGCTTGAGCCTTGCTGACACCAACGAACTAAAAAACACCATTATACTGCATTCCTGCATGGGTCTGCCGCCCAGCTTCGCCTTCCGCGACAGGTATACAGCCAGTTTAGCGGTAGCGGTTAGGAACCCGAATACAATAGATGTGGTTCCCTTTTTGGGAGGAAAACCAAAGATGTAAGCTTTCAAAGAAAAGGTAACCCACAATCTATGGGAAATAAAATTTAACCAATGAAACAAAGGAGAAAGTCTTTCACAATTAATGAAAGCATGAAACAAATCTTCCCTCACCGGACAAAAGGGGCAACAGCCGGAAATGGGGGGAAAAAAACGAATGACAGCATTGGAAGGAACAATCCAGTGGGCCAAACGCCACTGAAGGTCACCTGTTCTTTTAGAAATAAGTCCAGCATACATTGTATCCCATAAAGGCTCAGAGGGGGGACCGGGAGGCAAGAGTCCTTTCCACCGGGTAACCCCAGCTAGAGGTGGGTCCCCAAGAAGAAGTTTCACACAAGACCTATAAATACTCTTGCTGCTCATAGCATGGAAGGGGGGTGACCCTGCGCTCATGGGGGGCAGCTCGTTTGGGGTAAAAGCGACACCTAATTTTGGGACTGTGGGCTCAACCTCTGCGTCCTGCGTCCAATGTAGGCCTAGCTGGGGGCCCCTTCGGATCACCGCTCTTAGTATGTTCCCGATTTGCCTCCTGGACCGAACACCTGTTAGGTCCGCCAGCTCGTTCGCAGGCTTCCATCCCTGTCCAGAGTCGTGCCGGAGATGACACACTTTCAGGATGTTGGCCACTATAAAATGCTGGCAGAAGTCGTGACTCCTCGGGATATCGGGGAAAAGTGGGTTGAAAAATAAAGGCTCGTGTGCATACATGTTAGTGCCATACGAGTCTGTTTGGCGACTTATCGAAACGCCCTGCCAGGCATTCAAGAGGCTCTGATAAAAGACTGGGAGCAGAGATGTATCGACGTGTTGAAGGTTGGTCAAGAAAAGTTCCTGTCCGTATCCGAGCCTCCCAGCTCGTTGAAGAATGGAGCAGGCTATGGGCTTTCCTGGTAGGTGTTCTGCATAAAGCAAGCGTTGGATGGAGCGGAGCCGGAAGGCCAACAGGTGGCATTTCACATCGACTAGGCCATGACCACCCTCGGCCGAGGGACAACATATGGCGCTGGGTCGAAGCCAGTGGTAGCCTCCCCAAAAAAAATCCACCAGTTTCCTCTGGATAGCTTGGAGCAAAACCTCTGGTGGTTGCAGGCAGATGAACCGGTGCCACAAAAGGGTAGTGACGAGGTTGTTGGCAACTAGCGCGCGACCCTTATAGGAAAGGTGGGGTAGAGCTCTTTTCCATCGGCTCAAACGCCCATCTACCTGGTCAATGATCCTGTCCCAATTGTTCTGGGCATACTGAGGAGGACCGAGGAAGACGCTCAAATACTTGATGCCATCGTTTGCCCACACTAGCTCTGCAGGAAGGGGAGGTGGTGGTAATAACGGTGGCATAGGTAAGTCATTTTTTGGAAAGGGGATCCACAGAGCCTTGCTTTTCCCCCAATTACACCTTAATGATGAGGCAAGGTTGAAGTCCGACAAACACTTTGCCATGGCGTCACTGTCGCATTTTCTTTTTATAATGACACAAAGGTCATCGGCATAAGCTGACAGGGTCAAAGGTGGGTGTCCTGGAGAAAGGACAAGTCCAGGGATATCCTTTCTGAGGGCGATTAAGAGGGGCTCCAAGGCGAGGGCAAATAATAGACCTGAAAGTGGACAACCTTGCCTTACCCCTCTCTGAACCTTTATGGGTGGGCAAAATTCGTTGTTAACTTTGATCAAGCTGGAGATGTTTGCATATAACAAAGCTATGTAGGCTCTAAAATTAGTGCCAAGCCCGCAAGCTTGTAACACATGACACAAAAACTCGTGATCAATGCTATCAAAGGCCTTTGCAAGGTCAAGAAACACCAATCCAAAATCCTCTTTGACACATTTACCAGTTAACAAATCTCTGACTAGGAATATGTTGTCATAGATGGATCTGCCAGGGATGCCGCAACTTTGATCAGGTGACACCAGGTCCCCAATAACTGTCTTCAACCGGTTCGCAAGGACCTTGGAAAACAGTTTGTAATCCGTGCACAACAAAGAGATCGGACGCCAGTTTGACAGGTGTCGGAGATCGCCAGTCTTGGGTAGCAGGCAGAGTACTGCCCTTCTAAAACTGAGCGGTAATTCCCTGGATAAAAGAGATGCATCCAGAACATTGAGCAGCTCTGGGCCCAAAATGTCCCAGAATGCCGAAAGAAATTCGGCGGGTAAGCCATCGATGCCAGGGGCCTTTCCCGACTCCATCTCAGCAAGTGCACCGGTTAGCTCTGGAAGGGTAATTGGAGCATCCAGTTCCAGACGTTGGGCCTCAGCCACGGAAGGAAGATGAGAGGTCAAAACATTCATCATTTTGTGAGAAACTGTTTTGGCCTTGAAAAGTTCAGAAAAGAAATCGATTACATTTAATCTTGTCTCACTCGGATTTGTTAGGGTGTTCCCCCCTGGGTCCAAAACCGAAGATATAAGTCGTGCTGGTTTTCTATACAGTTTCTAGGTGAAAGAAAGCCTTAGTTGGGGTATCTGAAACCTTTATATTCTGTATTCTTAGCCGAACTAGTGTGCCCGCTGCTTTTTCATGGATCAAATCCCTTAATTGGGCCTTCTTCTCGAGTAGCAACCGATAGTTCACTGGGTTGCTCTCATTGGCCAACTTGCTCTCTAACCTTAAGATGTCTGCTTCCAAGCAAGCCATCGTGATATGTTTTACATTGGTACAGTGCGAATTAAATTGTTGACAAAATACTCGAATTTGGGCCTTTAGGTTATCCCACCAGAGACTAATTGAGGAGAAAGAAGATTTTTTAGTACTCATTTCAGCCCAGAAATCACGAAAGGAGTCTGTAAATAAACTATCTTCTAAAAGTTTAACGTTAAACTTCCAGTAACTATTTCTGCATGTGGGTCGAGGAAAAGAAAGATCTAAGGTTACCATATGGTGGTCTGAAAACAATGACGGAAAACAACCTGAAGAGGCCGCGACGTTCCTAAAGGGTACATTAATGTACCAGCGGTCGAGTCTTGCCGAAGACACCCGGCCATTGGCACATCGACACCAGGTAAACTGGACTATGTTGGGGTGATGCAATCGCCAAACATCCAGTAGACCGGCCATCTTAAAGAAACAGGATAGGTCCGCATGTGACTCGGGGTGGGGTTCTGCAGAGTTTCTATCCTTCGAAGGGTCAAAGGTGCAATTAAAGACACCACCAATGCACACACATTGGTCGAGATCAACTGATTTCAGGTGGTTTACCATGGAGGTGAAGAAGACCTTTCGGTCCCTGCTCTCACTAGGTGCGTACACATTGAAAATGGTACAGCGGAAGTTTTGATGTGCAAGCTGAAGGGAAATAAGCCAGCCTTTTATGACTTCCTGAAAATGACAAGACTAAAGCTAGACCTGGCTTTAGAAAAAACCCAACCCCAGCAGATGAGGCTGACAGATTGCTAACATAGCATTGCCCTTTGAAAGTTTGGCACCAGTCATGTTCCACGTTAGGTGTGATGTGGGTCTCTTGTAGTAAAAGAACATTTGCCTTTTTACGGTCAAACAAGTTTTTGACTTGGGCCTGACGGAGGTGACTTGCACCCCCACCATTCATGTTTAAGGTCGCAAAGGAAATGTTTTTCATTCCGTGGTAATGAAATCGCCCTGTGCTTGGGAACACTCCGTACCTGCTCGGGTAACAAACTTTCTTAACCTGTGGAATTGAGATTTCGTCAGGTCAAAATCCTCACGCGCTTTGATTATTGACTTTGCGGTGCAAATGAATGTAGCCAAGTCAGGGAAATAGTCTTTAATGACAATGTTGCGGTGACGATACGTTTCGTTAAGGAAGGTAAGAATGAGTTGAGGGGATACCTGCGAGTGACCTGTCATCGCTTGTGACAGCGCGGTTGCCTCAATGTCATCTTCGGACTCAGACACGTCAGATAACATGTCGTCAGGATCTGGGGTATTACCCGCTGCCCCCGCGGTCTTGTCTGGAGGCACCTTCACAAGTTTCCCAAGGTGTTCCCGAGAGCACTCGTTAACACTTTGGTGGATATTTGTATCTGGGGTCGGAGCTTGGGTTTGAGATCCCAGCAAACTCAGATTTACCGGCCCCGTTTGTACAGTGGGAACGTTTATTGAATCCTTAGTCTGCTCGGTATTTAAAGGGGGGACAAGCGGAAAAACATTTCCCAGCTCGGAAATGGTAATACTTTCACTGGAGGTTTCGCACTCGGACTCTTCCAGGTGAGAGGTACAAATTTTATTTTTCGGCTCATTTACATAATGAGACTCGCTGGTGTCATTGACAACGGTATTCATGTACTCAGTTAGTGAGGGAATGTCAGAGGGACACTCGGACACATGTGCACCGGAAATGGTGCCGCCCATGACCGCCTTCTTTGCAGCACCAGCGAAAATGCTTGGCGCTGGTGCTCTTCGCTTTTTAGCATACACTATGGATTCTTCGTTCATGGGTTCGGGAAAGGGGGCAATGCTAGTTGTGTCAGTCACATCGGTGGGTGTCATCACATTGGAATCGGAAAGCACCGGTGTGACAGACGACTCAGTCGGGGTGTCAGAAGGTACGGTCGGGGTGTCAGAAGGTACGGTCGGGGTGTCAGAAGGTACGGTCGGGGTGTCAGAAGGTACGGTCGGGGTGTCAGAAGGTACGGTCGGGGTGTCAGAAGGTACGGTCGGGGTGTCAGAAGGTACGGTCGGGGTGTCAGAAGGTACGGTCGGGGTGTCAGAAGGTACGGTCGGGGTGTCAGAAGGTACGGTCGGGGTGTCAGAAGGTACGGTCGGGGTGTCAGAGGGTACGGTCCGAGTGACGGAAGGTACGGTAGGGGTGACAGGAGATACGGTCCGGGTGACGGAAGGTACGGTAGGGGTAACAGGAGATACGGTCCGGGTGACGGAAGGTACGGTAGGGGTGACAGGAGATACGGTCCAGCTGACGGAAGGTACGGTAGGGGTAACAGGAGATACGGTCCGGGTGTCAGCGAGCATGGTCGGGGTGTCAGAAGGCGCGGTGGAGGGATTGGCCTTTTTACAAACCCTTTCGTTATGTCCCGGTTCACCACACTTCGGACAAGAGGCCCTAGGACAGAATCTTTTAACGTGTCCGAATTCTCCACAATTAAAGCAAGTTAAGGAGGCTGAGGAAGCATACATGTGGTATTCCCGATCATCCAACGATACTTTAAAGGATATATTTAAACCTGTATCGGCTCCGCGATCCGGGAGGATCATGTACACCTGCCTCTTAAAGCTCATTACGTGTTTGACACGATCGCTGCGACACCCGAGCGGAATCATTGAGATTCGGGAAACAATTTTACCATAACGAGACAGAACGGATAGGAGTTTCTCGCCTGGCATAAACGGTGGAACGTTGGATATTGTTATCTTGGACGCTGGCGTATCCATAGGGGATACCGTAATATAATGACCCCCTTTTATGGTTAGACCGGTACTAACGACGTCATAAACGAGTTTTACTTCTGACACGAAGACAACAAATTTCTGGTTCATTCGTGATGCCGCACGAACATTACCGTTTCCTATGATGGATCCCACGGCAAGGATAATGTCCTCAGCCGGAGCTCCTTCGGGCGGAACACATGCGAATGCATGCTTACGCGTTAAATTTTCGAACGCCTCGTAACGAGAGCGTGTATTCGCCATACCAGCGAAATTTCCCCTCCCCCTCCCCCCCCCCGCCCCCCCCCTTGTCCGAAACGGACAAGAAGGTATCAAACCTAAATAATCGAACTAAAGTAAATAATAAACGTGCATTAATATAAGCACAAAAATGGCTTACAAAGCGTCGTCAAAGCCAGTAGGCCACACCCAAAATGGGCTCACTCTCAATCCTCTCTCTCTCGAAGACAAGGGTGCAGAACGGATGAAAACACAATGCCGAAGCACACAGGATGGAAAAGGAGAGGGAGGGGGGGCAGGGGAGGGCAGGAGAGGGGGGAAAACTCACAACGGACTCACCAAAACACCGAGCAGTTGCTCACAGCCGCCATGACGCTACACCCAACGCACCGACAGCCGATAGGTGGCGACAGAGAGAGAGAGAGAGACTTTGACATTTTAGTCCTTTTATTACAAAAAATATAAAAGTAACAATATACACGTTTTGCAATGAAATCAATAATGCCAACAAAAAGACAAAAGAGGAAGAAGAAGAAGCACACAATGATCATCAAATAAGAAACATAATCAGTATCTCATAACAGTATTCTCAATTCGTTTTCTTTAACCTCACAAAAACCACCAACACACCAAGTATCAACAAAGTTTTGAAAATTTCCGGCCTTGTTGGAAAGGGTAAACTCAAGTTTCAATCTTGCTGAGACTAATGCATTAAAAGACAACATGATATTGCAGTGCTCTATCGGTTTGCCAGATAGTTTGTCTTTTCTTGTCAAATAAACAGCAAGGTTCGCAGTTGCTATTAGGAAACTAAACAGTTTAGATGCAGGATTCTGTTTAGGAGCAAAACCAAAGACGAAATTTCTCAAAGAAAAAGTAACATGCATTTCGTGTGCAATGTAATTCAACCAATGAAACAAAGGAAATAATCGGATACAGTCTATGAATGCATGAAACAAGTCCTCATTGACGGTACGGAAGGGACAACAAACAGATACAGGAGAAAAATGTCTAATAAACGTGTTGGAGGGAACAATCCAGTGGGCCAAACGCCACTGGAGATCACCTGTTCTTTTGGATGTGGGCTCACTATACATGGCTTCCCAGATAGGTTCGGAGGGGGGTCCTCCGGGTAACAATCCTTTCCATCGGGTAACTCCATTTAACGAAGAGTTCCCATTTAACAGCTTGAGGCACATCTTATAGATGTCCTTGCTGTCCATTGTCTGGAAAAACTTTGACCCATCGCTAACAGGGGGCAAATCATTTTGAATGGGTTCAACAATCAATTTAGGCACTGTCGGCTCATTTAGATCTTCTTCTGTACCTCGAGTCCAAGTTAGGCCAAGTTGCCGTCCCACCTGAATCATTTTCCTCAAAATTTTTGCAATCATCCTATGGGACCAAATCCCTGTCAGGTCTGCGATTTCACTTACGGATTTCCAACCATACCCTGAGTCATGTCGGTCGGAGATGCCGCACCTTCACGATACCAGCTGCTATAAAGTGTTGGCAAAAATCTCGACTCTTTGGAATGTCGGGAAAGAGAGGGTTATAGAACAAAGGCTCGTGTGCCAGCATTTTCGTTACATATGTGTCCGCCTGACGACTCACAGAAAGGCTCTGCCGGGCATTTAAGAGGCTTTGGTAAAAAAGCAGGGAGAGCCGATACGTCGACATGTTGGAGGTTCATTTGAAAAAGTTCAAACCCGTACCCGAGCCTACCCGCTCGCTGCAGTACAAGGCGTGCAGGGAGCCGGCCTGGCAGATGTTCCATGTAGAGGAGACGTTGAATGCACCGCAGCCGGAAGGCCATTAGGCGGGCTTTGATGTCGACGAGGTTGTGGCCACCCTCAGCCGAGGGGCGACATATCACATCGGGTCGTAGCCAGTGGTAGCCTCCCCAGAAGAAGTCCACCAGTTTGCCCTGGAGTGCTTTGAGTAGGGCCTCCGGCAGTTGCAGGCAGATGAACCTATGCCACAACATTGTGGCAACTAAGTTGTTGATCACTAGCACACGGCCCTTGAAGGACAAATGAGGGAAAACCCTTTTCCATCGGTTCAATCTTTCTCCCACTTGCTCAATTACCCCGCCCCAATTTCTCTGAGCATACTGTGGGGAACCAAGGAATATGCCCAAGTACTTAATTCCCTCACTTCCCCACAGCAACCCTGCAGGGAGGGATGGGGGCGGCTGTGGTACAGGCTGAAGAAGGTTGTGATAAAGGGAGGGTATCCATAATGTCTTGCTCTTGTTCCAATTGATTTTTAAAGAGGAGGCAGCGTGAAACTTTGATAGGCACTCAACAAGGATATCAATATCATCCTTATCTTTTACAAAGATGCAGACGTCATCCGCATAAGCACATAGGGTTAGCGGTGCACTCATGGGAGAAAGTGCTATTCCAGAAATCTTCTTTCTCAGTAGATTGAGAAGAGGCTCTAAAGAAAGAGCAAACAATAAATCAGAGACTGGGCACCCTTGCCGAACCCCTCTCCGAACCTTGATGGGGGGAGCCAGCACATTATTAATCTTAATTAAACTAAATACATCTGTGTATAGCAAGGAAATGTAGGAACGAAAGTTTGCTCCGAGGCCGCATGCCTGTAACACATGATGCATAAACTTATGGTCGATACTGTCAAATGCCTTTTCAAGATCAAGCGACATCATTCCAAAGTCTTCTTTAACACGGTTACCATCAATGAGATCTCTGATTAAATAAATATTATCATGGATGGATCTTCCAGGAACACAGTAACTCTGTTCTGGTAGTACTAGATCACCAATAACCTTTTTTAGTCGATTAGCTAGTACTTTTGAAAAAAGCTTGTAGTCCGTGCACAGCAGGGAGATCGGTCGCCAGTTCACCAAAAGTCGGGGATCTTCAGTTTTCGGGAGCAAGCACACTACGGCTCTTCTTAGACTCAGCGGCATTATACCAGTCTGTATAGAAGTGTCCAAAACATTCAGCAACTCAGGGCCTAAAAGGTCCCAAAATGTCAGAAAGAATTCGGGAGGTAGACCGTCAATACCCGGAGCTTTCCCTGGATCCATGGCAGCAAGAGCACAGGTTAGCTCAAGGAGGGTGATTGGTAGGTCAAGCTCCAACCGTTGAGCCTCAGTTAGGGAGGGGAAGTGAGAGGTTAAATCCATCATTGTATCATTACAAACAGTCTGCTCCTCAAAAAGTTTTGTAAAGAATTCAATAATGTTTATTCTAACATCATCCTCGTTGACAACAACGTTGCCTCTTGAGTCCAAAACAGAAGAGATTAGCCGTGATGGCTTGCTTAAGGATTCTAAATGAAAGAAAGACTTGTTTGGGGTGTCTGATAATTTTACATTCTGTATTCTAAGTCTAATTAATGTACCGGCTGCTTTCTCTTGAACTAACTCCCTTAAAAGAGCTTTCTTTACAAGCAATAACCGGTAATTGGCGTCATTATTTTCATGAGCCAATTTACTCTCCAATTGTAGAATATCTAATTCCAACCAGGCCATTGTAATGTGCTTGTCGTTTGTGCTGTGTGATTGGAAACATTGACAAAAAACCCGAATTTGAGATTTCATGTTATCCCACCATATGATGGATGAAGAAAAGGAAGATTTCTTTGCTACTAGACTTGCCCAGAAAACACGAAAGGCTTCTTTAAACATACTATCTTCTAGAAGTCTAACATTAAACTTCCAATAAGCGCTCCTATTTGCGGGTTGAGGAAAGGAAAGGTTTAGGGTTACCATATGATGGTCTGAAAACACGGAAGGGAAAAGATTTGAAGAAACCGCAGTATTTTTAAAGGGTACGTTGATGTACCATCTGTCAAGCCTTGCCAAGGATACTCGACTATTGGCGCATCGACACCAGGTGTACTGGGATGTGTTTGGGTGGTGCAACCGCCAAACATCAACGAAGCCCATTGTGCTAAAAAAATTGGATAAGTGTACATGGGACTCAGGATGGGGTTCGACAGAGTTTCTGTCAACCGATGGGTCGAAGGTGCAATTGAAATCACCTCCGACACACACACAATGATCAAAATCAACCGATCTTAAGTGATTTATCATTGAGGTGAAGAAGGACTTACGCTCTACGCTATCACTTGGCGCATACACATTAAAAATGGTGTAATGGAAGTTATGGCTTACTAGTTTGAGAGAGCTAAGCCGACCATTTATTACCTCCTGAAAATGGCATGACTCACATACGAGGCCTGGCTTCAGCAAGAAGCCGATTCCAGCAGATGAAGCTGATAAATTGCTGAAATAGCATTGGCTCTTAAAAAGTTGATGCCAGTTATGTTCCACATTTGGTGTGATGTGAGTTTCTTGAAGTAAGATCACATCCACCTTTTTCCGTTGAAATATGTTTTTTACTTGAACCTGGCGGAGGTGGCTAGCACCACCACCGTTAATATTTAAAGTTGCAAGTTTTATAGTTTTCATCCTGTATTGATGAAATCAGCCGGTGGCTGGGAACACTCTACACCTGCACGTGTGATGAATTTTCTTAACCTGTGGTATTGTGACTTATTCAGGTCAAATTGTTCAGGCGTTTTAATTATGGATTTTGCAGTATGGATGAATGCAACCAAATCGTCAAAATAGTCTTTAATGACTATGTTACGCTGTCTGTACGTTTCGGCTAGAAACGACACGATGTGTTGGGGGGGTATCTGTGACTGAGATGCTGATGACTGTGACAGCTCAGTCACTTCCACCTCGTCCTCAGACTCTGACAAGTCTGATAATGTCCCACCTGGATCTTGGGCCTTACTTGCAGCTCTCACGAGCTCCTCTGGAGGCATCTCCTGAGATTTCGTTGGGTACTCTGGTACACACTCACGAGCAGACTGGTGCTTACTTTCTTTATGTGTGCTTTGGCAAATGGCTGCAGATCTCTGCGTAGCCGGGGTTACGATTTCTGTTTGTAAGACAGAGCAATTTGTTTGGTCACCAGTCCGCTCAGCTACTGGAGGGGGGACCGGTAGGGCTTTGCGTTCAGGCTCAAAAATGGCCGCATTGTTCGGATCAATGTAGGCTTTATTCTCAGAGCCTGGGAAATCAGTAACATCCTCTTTTCCACTTTGGCGTTCGATATTTTCGTTTGCTGTAAACGTTTTGCCCTCTTTTGCAGAGACAGTGTCTCTGCCCAAGACAGCCTTCTTTATCGCACCATCGGGGCTATTTGTTAGTGGTGCTTTCCGTTTTTTGGTCAGTACGACAAGTTCTTCATTCATGGGTTTGCCAGCAGTACTAGCATCACCAAGTGCCATCTCACTGGGTTTGGGTAGCACCGGGGCGTCGGGAAGCACGGTCGGGGCGTCGGGAAGCATGGTCGGGGCGTCGGGAAGCACAGTCGTGGCGTCGGGAAGCACGGTCGTGGCGTCGGGAAGCACGGTCGGGGCTTCGGGTAGCACGGTCGGGGCTTCGGGTAGCACGGTCGGGGCTTCGGGTAGCACGGTCGGGGCTTCGAGTAGCACGGTCGGGGCTTCGGGAAGCGTAGTCGGGACCTCGGGAAGCACAGTTGGGGCGTCGGGAAGCATGGTCGGGGCTTCAGGTAGCACGGTTTGAGCGTCGGGAAGCACGGTTTGAGCGTCGGGGAGCACGGTTTGAGCGTCGGGGAGCACGGTTTGAGCGTCGGGGAGCACGGTTTGAGCATCGGGGAGCACGGTCGTGGCGTGAGGAGGCACGGTCGAGGCGTGAGGAGGCACGGTCGAGGCGTGAGGAAGCACGGTCGAGGCGTGAGGAAGCACGGTCGAGGCGTGAGGAAGCACGGTCGGGGCGTTTTCTTTTTTACAGCCCACATCGGTGTGTCCCAATTTGCCGCACTTCGTACAAGACGCTTTGGGACAAAACCTTTTAACGTGTCCGAAGGCTCCACAAAGGAAGCACGTTAAGGTGCCTGACGAAGCGTACATTTGATATTGACGATCATTTACCGAAATTTTAAACGAGATGTTTAGTCCTGTATCGTCGCCGCGATCAGGAAGCACCATGAATACTTGTCTCCGGAAACTCATAACATGTTTCACTCGTTCATCCCGACATCCCAGGGGAATCATCGAGATTCGGGAAACAACAGTTCCATACCGGGTCAGAACAGCCATTAACTTATCATCTGTGATAAACGGAGCGACATTTGAAATAATAACTTTAATCGCCAGTGTGTCCATCGGGGAAACCATGACGAACTGCCCACCTTTCAATGACAGACCGGTACTAACAACATCATGCACGAACTTCTCGTCCGACACGAAAACAACAAACTTTTGGTTCATCCGCGATGCGGCGTGGACATTTTCATCGCCGATAACATTCCCTACAGCTAGGATAATGTCCTCGGTAGGAACACCTTCGGGAGGGACACACACGAAAGCATGCTTCCTTGTTAGGGTTTCAAACCCTTCCTGCCGTGCACGAACACTCGCCATAACGGCGATGTCTCACCTTTCCACCTTGACCAGGCGGAAAGGACACAAAATAAATAAAGTCGAAATGAAATAATAAATAATAAAGTTCTCACGACGCGAGTAAGGTAAACAGCACCGACGGAGCAGGTAAACTGAACCGAACGGGTCTGCTCTCACCTTTGGGCTCTTCTCACTCTCTCTGTCTCAAAGGAGGGAAAGAGGGACAGGTGGTAAAGAAGGACACGACAAAGGCGCGATGGGAAAGGAAGGAATGGGGGGGGGGGGGGGGGAAACAACACAACACAAGCACGGAGCTACAGCACACGAACACGAGTGCACGCCATCTTGCCACGAACGGCCAGCAGGGGGCGAGAGAGAGGGAGAGGGAGAGAGAGAGAGGGAGAGGGAGAGAGAGAGAGAGAGAGCCAGAGACAGCCATGATTGCAAGGATACTAATCATTCCATCAAACATAGGCTTGCCTTTTAACTTTTGGCGAATTCAGTTTCCAGTCAGAGTCCACTTTTTCCCAAACCATCAACAAGTCCCAAAGACAAAGCCTCAATGTTGTAGGCCTAAGTCTTGAAGGGCTCACATTCACACATGGGCAGTCACACGTGGCGGAAAGCAGAGTGGGAAGCCCTAAAGGAATTTTTATATGTTGTAATGTAAGGAAATCCCGGTGTGTACCCTGGTTAGAATAGGTACACCGTATCCCTGCGTGTCGTAAGAGGCGACTAAGAGGAGACCTAAATGGACATTTGGCATCAGGAAGGGCATCCGGCCATCGAAACATTGCCTCAAAAAGAGAACCATGACAATTACAACTACATATGGGCAGGGTACAGCCCGAAGTGGAGATCGGTTTCTGAGGTTTGGGACATGGAATGTCGGGACAATGACAGGGAGATCAGGAGAAGTGGTGGAAGTATTGGTCAGAAGAAGAGTGGACATATGTTGTGTGCAAGACGAGATGGAAGGGAAGTGGTGTGAGAATGGTGAAGGGTAGGCAGGGACAGAAATACAAGTTTGTGTGGCAAGGGTGCCCGGAGGGCGTGAATGGTGTTGGTGTCCTGTTTCCTGAGGAGTTTGTAGACAGTGTGGTGAGTGTGATGAGAGTGAGTGATAGGTTGATGATGGTGAAAATGATGATTGGAAAGCTCTTGGTGAACGTAATCTCGGGATATGCTCCACAGGTTGGTCGGAGTGATGAAGAGAAGGACAAGTTCTGGTGTGCGATAGAGAAGCTGATGGAAAACGTGAAAGTTGAGGAAGTTGTTGTGGTAGGAGGAGACCTAAATGGACATTTGGGAAGGAGTATGGACGGTTTTGTGGGAGTTCATGGGGGTTACGGATATGGTGTGAGAAATGGAGAAGGTGAAAGGATTTTGGAGTTTGCTGATGGAGCTGATTTGCTGATTTGTAATACTCAGTTCCAGAAAGAGGATAATAAGCTTGTTACATACACGTCAGGTGGGTCGACGACAACCGTTGACTACCTGATGGTGCGTAGGCGAGATAGGGGGCACCTCTTTTTTTTTCTTTTCTTTTTTTGTATACTGAATCGAGGCTCGTGAAAGAGCTAACATTTATTTCACAAACAAATCAACCAGACTAACAAAATATACAAAAAGAGGGAGCAGAAGACAAGATGGGGAGAGAAGGGGAAGCACACAACCACAACATTTGAGAGCAGGGAGAAGTGTGGGAGGGAGAGGGCTTGGGGGCAGGAGGCGTGGGAAGGGGAGGGGGGGGGGGGGGAGGTATAAAACACAAGGGGACCGAAATTAGCGGGGGTAGAAAAGATCAAGGTTTTGGATGGGGGAGGATAAGAGATGGTGGTGAACAGCTGTTTTAAAGACCTGGAGGGGGGAGTGGGACACAAAGGTGATCCCGGGGGAGGAGGCTGTTTCACAGCACCACTTGGTTGTCTGCGACATAAGGGTGAAAGGTGCGAGGAGAGCTCGGCGGGTGAAGTACCAACCGAGAATGAAGGTGTGGAGGTTGAAAGAGGTGACAGTAAGGGAGGCATTAAAGAGAGGCTGAGTATGGTAGAGGATGATGTGGTTGAGCTTGAACGTGGTTGGATGTCAATGAAAGACAGTCTGTTGGGAGCCATTGGTGAGGTATGTGGATGGACAAAAGAAGAGTTCAGGCGCAAAAACTGATAAACGCCATTTTTGATGAAACTGAACTATGTTTACCGAAGTATATGTTTCAATACCTCCGTTTCAGTAGGCAAATCATTTTCTCCCAAAACCCGATCGCGTCCACGTATTTTAAGATACACCCCATGTCATTTTGATGGGTTTCACCTGGAATGCACAGCAGAAAATCTTGATTTTCTCATTTCAGCAAAAATGGATATATCTGTTTTTGCATCTGAACTCTTCAAAAGGACCACCGAAGCACTCGGAAACATGGTGGTGGGATGATGAAGTTGGAAAGAACATTGACGAGAAGAGGAAGAAGTTCAAGGAGTGGCAGACGGCGAAGGGTACGGGAGCAGAAAAAGCAGAGCATGAAAGTTATAAGGCAGCCAAGAAGGCTGCAAAGAAAGAGGTAGCAAAGGTGCAGGAGGCATGTAGGGAAAATGTTCAGAGAACGCTTGGATTCGGAAGAGGGTCAGACAGCGGTATTCAGGAATGCAAAGCAGATAGCGAAAGAGAGGTGTGATGTGATGGGGGTGAGTTATTTGAAGGATGAAGTGGGACAAACCGTTGTGGACCCAGATGGAATTAAAGGAAGATGGAAAAGATACATGGAAATGCTGTTGAATACACAGAATGAATGGGATGGCAACATAGAGAGTAACCCAGTTTTAGGACCGGCAGAGAAGATAACTGAGAAGGAAGTTGAGGAAGCGATAAAAGCAATGAAGAGTAGAAAAGCGGGAGGGCCGACGGGAGTTGTGGGAGACATGTTGAAGGCAGCAGGAAGTTGGGGTGTGAAGAGAATGACAGAGATCTGTAATCTGGTGGTGAAAGAAGGCCGCATTCCAGTGGATTGGGAACTGAGTACCCTCGTCCCCCTATACAAGGGGAAAGGTGACCCTCTGGAGTGTGGCTCGTACCGAGCGATAAAGTTATTGGAGCATGGAATGAAGGTATTGGAAAGGGTGTTGGAGAGGAGGATAAGGAAGAAGGTGAAGATCGACGAAATGCAGTTTGGATTTATGCCAGGAATAGGAACGACAGACACGCTCTTTATTGTGAGGCAGTTGCAGGAGAAGTACATGGAGAAGAGGAAGAAGTTGTTTCTTGGGTTTGTTGATCTGGAGAAAGCATTCGATAGGGTTCCACTCGAAGTATTGAGATGGGCATTGAGGAAGTTAGGAGTGGAGGAATGGTTGATCAGAGTAGTGATGGCAATGTACAAAAGAGCGCGCACAGCTGTAAGGACGAAGGACGGGAACAGTGGTGAGTTTGAGGTGAAGGTGGGAGTGCATCAGGGGTCGGTACTAAGTCCACTACTATTTGTAGCTGTGATGGAGGTGCTGGCTCAGAACGTGAAGGATTGTTTACCGTGGGAGTTGTTGTATGCAGATGATCTGGTGTTGATTGCGGAAAGTATGGATGGACTGAAGGAAAAGATGAACAAGTGGAAGGAATGTATGGAGACAAAAGGTCTGAAGGTGAATATAGGAAAGATGAAGGTGATGGCAAGTGGTAAAGCATGTGGTGAGGTGGAAAGAACTGGGAGGTGGCCATGTGCTGTGTGCAGGAAGGGTGTCGGAGTGAACTACATTCAATGTACAATGTGCGCTGAGTGGGTTCATCAAAAATGTAGTTGTCTGAGAAGGTCATTAACCAGTGTGGCAGCTACATTCAAATGTAAGGTGTGCACAGAGGGAGCTGCAAATGGAGGAAATGTTGAGTTGGATCTCGGAGACGGCGTGAAGCTGGAAGGTGTGAAAACATTTTGCTACCTCGGAGACATGCTGAATGGAGAAGGTGGATCAGACTCGGCAATGGTTGCTAGAGTGAGATGTGCATGGAAGAAGTTTCGGGAACTGAGTGGCGTGCTGATGAGGAGGGGAGTGTCGTTGAAGCTGAAGGGAAAGGCGTATGCTGCATGTGTGAGAAGTGTTATGATTTACGGGAGCGAGACATGGGTAATGAACGTAGAGCAGCAACGAAGGCTGGAAAAGGTGGAAATGCGAATGGTTCGGTGGATGTGCAGAGTATCGTTGAGAGAGAGGAAGACAAATGATGAATTGCGAAAGATGATGGGAATAGAGCCTGTGATTGATGCTGTGAAGAGGAACAGGTTGAGATGGTTTGGTCATGTGTTGAGGAAGGATAAAAGTGACTGGATGAGAAGAGTGATGGAAATGAATGTAGAAGGAAGTAGAGGATGGGGAAGACCGAGAAAGACCTGACTAAAGATGGTGGAAGAAGAAATGTGGGCAAGGGGGTTAACGAGGGGAGATGCAGAAAATAGGGCAAAATGGAGAGGATTGTCATGGGGCCCGCAAGGCTTACCCCCGCTCTAGCAGGGAAAATGGCCTTAAAATGCATGTTGTTGTGTTGTGCTGTTGTAATGTAAGGAAACACAATATTGTTTACCAGAAAGTTCTTCAGTGAGACTAAGCAAGTTGCACCGCATCCTCAGTTCACAGTTCAATCAGTCATTACCATTGCAAAACACAAATATATTTTTTCCTCCTCTTCGCCAGGTTTTGAGTTTTCTGTTCTATTTAGAAATAGAACAGCACTCAGTAGAGCATACCTCCTCCACCTGGTGAAGTTTACCTTTTGTATCTCAAAGTAAACAAGAAAGAGCAAAGTTTTGAAGACTTCTGTAGTAAAACAAATATGGCGGCCGTACCACGTGACCAATGACATCATTATTTTTTTCTCCGCCAAATTATCCCGAGATGATGCTCAATAAATTTCATCTTGATCGGATGAAGTTTTGTACTTGTCTAATTATGACATCATAATGGAGGCACCTATGACATCATCATTAACATATTTTATTTCACATGGAGAGTTCTTTACAAGAGCCATGTCTCAATTTTTTCTATGCAGCGCTTTGGGAAATAAAGACGTGCAAAGTTTTTCGGTTTTTCCAAGATGGCGGCCGAGCCACGTGACTGATGACGTCATAATTATCATTAAACAATTGTACAGGTCGAGGTGCATCTGTGGTGAAAATTTCCTGTCAATCGGACCAACAGTTGCAGAGAAAATCATATTTATTCTGTGCGGACAAACAGAAAAACAGACAGACAAACAAATGAAAAATCGGTCAGAGACCGAGGACTTGCCGGAATGTACTTTTTTTTTTTGATTTGCCAACCACTCCCCGCCATCACGGTTGGCTCTCCAACGCACAATCCCACGAGATTTGCGGAAAGGACGACCCAAAACCAATTATCTTCTTTTTGATTTGTATATAAACATCATTAAAAGTAAATAATGACCTCGGCCAAAGTTCAAACGACGTGGGTTTAATCTCTACATGAGAGAATTCCACATAGCTATTTGGGCAGTGTATAAGCTAACAGATCGCTGTCTCCATCGATCTTGCGAAGGCTGTAACACCTATCGGCTCAAATTCCTTTTAACTGTTGACTTGGTAGTTTTTACAATGAAGGAAACACGTGTGGGGAGTACATACTACATAGCGATTGTGAATGTGACAGCTCTGAGGCGTCTTTCGCTTTGCATCGCAGTGACGGCGAGCAGAAACATGGTGGCTGTAAGATTAAAATCTGGCTTAAAGCCCCCTCACCACCCAAAGCCTTCAACCAGACATATTAACACGCTCCTCCCCCTTCATTCCCATTCTTCAAAGCAAAGCGGTAAAAATTGTTGTATCGCCATTATATATTACTAGCAACGGTACCCGCCCTAAGGGCGGGGCTTCAATTGAGAGGCACAAATGATTGGGTGACCATCGTTTTGGGTGACCTTGAGCTTGACCTTGGGCCGAGAGAGTTAAAAATTGGGCACAGTCTATTCCAGGGCATGACAAATATGTGTGTAAAGTATGGCGATTTTCCATATTTTGGTGCTGAGGTATTTCTAATTACGTGGTGCTGAGGTGTTTTTAGTTAAGTGGTGGTGAGGTGTTTTAATTACGTGGTGGTGCCGATGTATTTCTAATTACGTGGTGGTGAGGTGTTTTTAATTACGTGGTGCTGAGGTGTTTTTAATTACGTGGTGCCAAGGTGTTTTTAATTACGTGGTGCCGAGGTGTTTTGAATTACGTGGTGCTGAGGTGTTTTTAATTATGTGTTGGTGCCGAGGTATTTCTAATTACGTGGTGGTGAGGTGTTTTTAATTATGTGGTGCTGAGGTGTTTTTAATTACATGGTGCTGAGGTGTTCTTAATTACGTGGTGACGAGGTGTTTTTAATTACGTGGTGCCGAGGTGTTTTTAATGACGTGGTGCTGAGGTGTTTCTAATTACGTGGTGGTGAGGTGTTTCGAATTACGTGGTGGTGTAGTGTTTTGAATTACGTGGTGCTGAGGTGTTTTGAATTATGCGGTTGTCAGGTGTTTTGAATTACATGGTTCTGAGGTGTTTTGAATAAGTGGTGGTGAGGTGTTTTGATTTACATGGTTCTGAGGTGTTTTGAATTACGTGGTGGTGAGGTGTTTTGAATTACATGCTGGTGAGGTGTTTTTAATTACGTGGTGGGGAGGTGTTTTTAATTACGTGGTGGGGAGGTGTTTTTAATGACGTGGTGCCAAGGTATTTTTAATAACGTGATGCTGAGGGGTTTTCAATTACGTGATGGTGAGGTGTTTTAATTACGTGGTGGTGCTGAGGTATTTCTAATTACGTGGTGCTGAGGTGTTTTTAGTTAAGTGGTGGTGAGGTGTTTTAATTACGTGGTGGTGCCGATGTATTTCTAATTACGTGGTGGTGAGGTGTTTTTAATTACGTGGTGCTGAGGTGTTTTTAATTACGTGGTGCCAAGGTGTTTTTAATTACGTGGTGCCAAGGTGTTTTTAATTACGTGGTGCCGAGGTGTTTTGAATTACGTGGTGCTGAGGTGTTTAGAATTATGTGGTTGTCAGGTGTTTTGAATTACATGGTTCTGAGGTGTTTTGAATTACGTGGTGCCGAGGTGTTTTGAATTACGTGGTGCTGAGGTGTTTTGAATTATGTGGTTGTCAGGTGTTTTGAATTATGTGGTGCTGAGGTGTTTAGAATTATGTGGTTGTCAGGTGTTTTGAATTACATGGTTCTGAGGTGTTTTGAATTACGTGGTGGTGAGGTGTTTTGAATTACGTGGTGGTGAGGTGTTTTGAATTACGTGGTGGTGAGGTGTAATCTTCCTAAAGTTCCAGTGTGCACCTGCCCCTCCCATGTATGTGCTGAGGGGTACTTTAAAATAATTAAAAAAAAATCTTCAACCTAAATTGCCTATCAAAATGTAATATCACAAACACTACAAATAAATTTGTGCAAAATAATTGTTTGTATTATGGTTGGTGTAAATCATGACAACACACCAACTCAGGTACAGTAATTATCCTCATCTAAAACAAGCCCGTTCCTCTGTAACGACGCGTGGTGAGGCGAGTGCAGCGAGCCGAGCTAGTATGTGTATGTATATATATATATATATATATATATATATATATATATATATATATATATATATATACATATATATATATATATATACATATATATATACATATATATATATATACACATACACTAGTGGGGTCACCCGTGGGAATCCCACGGGCATGGACGTGTGTGACATTTCGACATATTGAGTTATATGCTGCACATTCATTTTTACAAAATGGTTACTGGAAAGTCATCAGATCCAGAAATGGTGTAATGAACACAATTTATTTATTTCACATAATATGTGACCCCTCACTCCTCTCCACCTGACACTCTCCTCTCTCCACCTGACACTCTCCTCTCTCCACCGAGCACTCCTCTCCTCTCCAATCCCTCACATTCCTCTCCTCTCCAATCCCTCACCTCTCCAATCCCTCACACTCCTCTCCAATCCCTCACACTCCTCTCCAATCCCTCACACTCCTCTCCAATCCCTCACACTCCTCTCCTCTCCAATCCCTCTTCTCTCCAATCCCTCACCTCTCCAATCCCTCACACTCCTCTCCAATCCCTCACACTCCTCTCCAATCGCGCCTCACCCTCCTCTCCAATCGTGCCTCACACTCCTCTCCAATCGCGCCTCACACTCCTCTCCAATCGTGCCTCACACTCCTCTCCAATCCCTCACATTCCTCTCCTCTCCAATCCCTCACCTCTCCAATCCCTCACACTCCTCTCCAATCGTGCCTCACACTCCTCTCCCTCACATTCCTCTCCTCTCCAATCCCTCACCTCTCCAATCCCTCACACTCCTCTCCAATCGCACCTCACACTCCTCTCCAATCGCACCTCACACCCCTTGTAGTGAAATTATACCAAGGTGAACCCAGGGTGTGCTCGCTTCAAAAGGGGCGTCTATAAGACCCGGGACAACCGGGGCGTGCGTACACTCCAGCGGCACTCACTGTGACATAGTCCTGTAGTTTGAATGGTATGTACGCCCCTATATGCTGCGCTGATTGTTCTCTCTATTGGAATCGACCATTGCCCATGAAATACTCTGATTTTAATGCCTGTTGCATGAATGTATTTTTACAGGATGTTACTTCAGATCTAAATGATATTAAACCTACCCAAGGGACAAGTCGTGTCTGAGCTTGATTTTCACGACATTTAATATCATTTAGATCGCCGGAATGGCTGACCACAAGATGATCATGGTACCGATTCTCGGAGCCGACTCTCAAGCTGAGGGATCGGGATCGGAGTTCACCCACTGGCTCAAAACGCTGGAGAATTACTTTGCTGCTCACGAAACAGAGCCCACCGCTGCGATGAAGCTGTCCGTGTTACAGTCGAAGGTCCATCACTCCGTTTTCCGGAGTATTGCTCGATTTGTGACGTACGCAACGGCACTGGCTGAGCTGAAGCGCCTATACGTAAAAACACGGAGCGCTGTGCACGGCCGGCATCAACTCTCCCAGCTGCGACAACAACCATCTGAATCGATCGATCGTTACGCGCAGTAGTTGCGCTACCTGTTGGCGGACTGCGTGCAGGAAGTACGGACCCACGAGCAAGTGCAGGACAACTTGCTCCGAGATTCCTTCGTCTCCGGAATTAATTCTGGAGTCTTGAGGCTCCGACTTTTGGAGACCCCGGATCTGACATTTATGGAGGCACTACGGCTGGCACGTGTCTATACAGATGCCCGAGAACAATCCACCGCTTATGATCACCCACGAGTCGTGGCGGGGACCTCGCAACTCGCGCGACCGGAGAGGGGTACCGCCGAGGATATGGAGGAGGACCCGACCACCACGGCCGAGTCTCCGGGTGATCCTGAAGCGGGCTCCGCTTCCGGCCTAACTGCTGCCGCCGCTGCCCGGCCACGGCCTGACCGGTATGCAAAATGTTATTTTTGTGGGAATCGGCAGCACCCTCGATCTGAATGCCCGGCTCGGGAGGCCATATGCCACCTGTGCTCCACCAAGGGCCACTTTGCAAAGGTCTGCAGGAAGGCCGCTCGGGGCACGCGTCCCCGCGCGACCTTGAATGGGCTCATCGCTGAGCCAACGGACCAAGCGCCGGACGGGGCGCCTCACTCGGCTTTGATGAGCCGCCCTCCTTCTCGCGGGCCTCTGGCTGCACGCCCGACCTTGGTGAGATACAACGGGCCGCCGAAACAAATGGCGCGAACGCGACCGGCCGCAGCGCGACCGACCTTGACTGGCGTTCGAACGCCTACTTCAAACAAGCGACATGCTCCTGCTTTGGAAACTCCTCTCGATGTGCGGCAAACGCAGCACGTGACTCGAGCCCCATCTGACGGCGGCTCTTACGAATTACATGCACCCACTTTGGCATATGAATCTGCAGACGGAAGAGATCCTTCTCACGTGACTCGAGCGCCATCTGGCGGCGGCTCTTACGACCTACACGCACTCACTCTGGCAAATGAAACTGCTGATGAGCCAACTATGCCCTTGACATGGGGTTTCTCCCCGGGCTGCCCGAATGACCGGCAAACTGCTGCCGGCGTGGGAACGTCCTCTGACAGTGGGCATTACGACTTCTATGCTCCTGCTGAGGCCCAACCTGCCGACGCTGCCCGAAGGATTGCAGCCGGCATGGGATCCACCCGCGAGGCGCGATCTTCTCGCCCGGCCGGTACAATACCTGCCGGGTCTGCCAGCCTTGCGCAGGCAATCATTCCGCTCAAGGTCGCGGGCGTTTTTGCGCAAGCTTTGATTGACACGGGGTCTACGGATAGTTTTATCGATCAGCGACTAGTGCATCAACATGGGTGGCCGGTTCTCGGGACAACCCGCCGGATCTTCATGGCCTCTCAGGGACTTCGGTTGAGCACAAAAGGGGCGTGTCGATTGAAACTTGTGATAGAGGGACGCACGTTCCCGGACGTGTATCTCATGGTATTACCTGCTTTATGTGCCGACGTTCTGTTAGGACTTGATTTCCTTAAGTGGCATGGACGTTTGGAAATAGACTTCGGTGGGCTGGACATGCTTGCTGTGTGCGCCCTCGCTCAAATGGACATGGAGCCTCTCTCACTGTTCCCCAACCTGACCACTGATTGGACCCCTGTAGCCGTTAAATCGCAGCGCTACTCTCGCGCAGACGCGCAATTCATTGCGGAAGAAACGGCCCAGCTCTTAAAGGACGGTATTATAGAACCCAGTAGATCACCGTGGCGGGCCCAAGTCTTAGTGGTGCGAAGTGAGGCCCACCGCCGGCGCATGGTAATCGACTATTCGCAGACGATTAATCGTTTTACACAGCTGGATGCCTACCCCTTACCGGGGATGGACGCCCTGGTACGCCAGGTGGCCCTGTATTCCGTTTATAGCACTCTCGATCTGCGTAGTGCGTATCATCAGGTCCCCATCTCCAGGGCTGATCGCGTCTTTACAGCCTTTGAATCGGGTCAGCGGTTGTACCAGTTCACTCGACTCCCCTTTGGGGTAACTAACCGAGTCACTTGCTTTCAGAGGGCTATGGATGACCTCGTTGCGAAGGAGAACTTGACCAATGTCTTTGTCTATCTGGACAATCTTATGGTTTGTGGGTATGACCAGGAGCATCACGACGCTAATCTGAAGCGCTTCCTCGAGGTCGCGCGGAAATATCGCCTAACCATGAATGCGGCTAAGTGTCATTACTCTCTACGCACGGTAGACCTTTTGGGGTACACCGTGACCCATGGCTCTGTCTCTCCGGATAAGGAGCGTCTGCGCCCTTTGCTCAATATGGCTCCGCCTAGCGATCGGGCTTCGCTGAAACGCGCTCTTGGGCTGTTCGCCCACTATTCAAAGTGGGTGCAAAAATTTCTCCGCGAAGCTCCGCCCCCTCGTGGCCTGCGACACATTCCCCATGGGCCCGGCCGCCATGGCGGCCTTCGAGGGCCTTAAAGCCGACATCGCTGGCGCCGCTGTCGCGACGATTGACGAGAGTGCCTCTTTCGTTTTGGAGAGTGATGCCTCAGATCATGCGATAGCGGCGACTCTCTCCCAAGGGGGACGCCCTGTGGCTTTCTTCTCGCGGACTCTCACCTCCGCCGAATGGAGGCATTCGTCTGTCGAAAAGGAACGTACGCGATCGTCGAATAAATTCGGCGATGGCGGCCCTATCTGCTTGGGTGGTGTTTCCAAATCGTCACGGACCAACAAAGCGTTGCATTTATGTACGACACCTTACATGCTCAGCGCATTAAGAATGAGAAAATCACCCGTTGGCGTATCGAACTCGCCGACTTCTGCTACACCATCAAATACCGCCCGGGGAAGGATAACCTGGTCGCCGACGCCTTATCGAGGCCGGCCACTTGCGCGGGGGTTGTCACTTTTGAGGGGCTGCGCACTTTGCACGGCACTATGTGTCATCCCGGGGTAACGCGTTTCGCGCATTTTGTGCGCGAGGGAAATCTGCCGTACTCGATTGAGGACATCCGCCGCATCTGCCGTGATTGCGCGATCTGTGCGGAACTCAAACCGCGTTTTTACAACCCTCCTATGGGGACGCTAGTTAGGGCTACTAGACCGTGGGAGCACTTGGCGATGGACTTCAAAGGGCCGCTGCCAATGTCGAGCAACTCTCGCTATCTGCTCACTATCGTCGATGAGTATTCACGATTCCCCTTTGCTTACACGTGCGGGGATATGTCGGCTGCCACGGTTATTCGGTGCCTGCAGAATTTGTTTTCTATGTTCGGGTATCCGGCCTACGTGCATACCGATCGGTGTGCGGTGTTCCTGTCCCAGGAGGTGAGGGGCTACTTGCTCCAGCATAATGTCGCTTCGAGCTACACCACCCCGTACCGGCCCCAAGCGAATGGGCAGATCGAACGCTTTAATGGGATTATATGGAGGGCCGTTATGCTAAGCCTTCGGACCCTCGGCCGAGGCCTCGATAAATGGGCGTGGTCGCTACCTGCCGCTCTAAACTCGATCCGGGCTCTCCTATGTACTGCCACCAACCAGACTCCTCACGAGCGACTGTTCCACCACCCTAGAAGCTCCGGCAGTATCCAGTCTTTACCCAGCTAGCTCGCTGAACCGGGGCCCGCCTATCTCAAACGAGCGGTTCGCGCTAGCAAGTACGACCCCCTTGTTGACAAGGTGCAGGTCCTCCAGGCTAATCCCGAGCATGCTCGCGTGATAACGGCGGACGGCCGCGAGTCTACTGTCTCCGTACGCCATCTCGCCCCATGTGGGGACGATGACAGGGATATCGACGAACCCGTCTACGAGTCTATGGACTCTACCGAAGCTTCCCCTATGGAACTACCACCGATACTTCCGTCGTCCCCCACTCCCGTGCCCGAAGGCGCTGGGGCGCCCCCTCCAACACCCACCTCCGGCGGCTATTCCGACGCGGGGGACTCCGGGCTTGGAGACGCCGTACCCGGTAGATTCCGAACACGAACTGGCAGGGAAGTTCGCCGCCCCGACCGCTACGGGTGGACCGACTGACGTGGATTGACGTGACCCATTCGATTATTGCTGACGCTTGCTTGCAACCTGCCGAGCGGCAGTATAGTTCTAACGGCGGGGAGAATGTAGTGAAATTATACCAAGGTGAACCCAGGGTGTGCTCGCTTCAAAAGGGGCGTCTATAAGACCCGGGACAACCGGGGCGCGCGTACACTCCAGCGGCACTCACTGTGACATAGTCCTGTAGTTTGAATGGTATGTACGCCCCTATATGCTGCGCTGATTGTTCTCTCTATTGGAATCGACCATTGCCCATGAAATACTCTGATTTTAATGCCTGTTGCATGAATGTATTTTTACAGGATGTTACTTCAGATCTAAATGATATTAAACCTACCCAAGGGACAAGTCGTGTCTGAGCTTGATTTTCACGACACCCCTCTCCAATCGCGCCTCACACTCCTCTCCAATCGCACCTCACACTCCTCTCCAATCGCGCCTCACACCCCTCTCCAATCGCACCTCACACTCCTCTCCAATCGCGCCTCACACTCCTCTCCAATCGCGCCTCACACTCCTCCCCAATCGTGCCTCACACACCTCTTCAATGGTGCCTCACACTCCTCTCCAATGGTGCCTCACACTCCTCTCCAATCGCGCCTCACACTCCTCTCCAATCGCGCCGCACACTCCTCTCCAATCGCACCTCACACTCCTCTCCAATCGCACCTCACACTCCTCTCCAATCGCACCTCACACTCCTCTCCAATCGCGCCTCACACTCCTCTCCAATCGCGCCTCACACCCCTCTCCAATCGCACCTCACACATCTCCAATCGCGCCTCACACACCTCTCCAATCGCGCCTCACACTCCTCTCCAATCGCTCCTCACACTCCTCTCCAATCATGCCTCACACTCCTCTCCAATCGCGCCTCACACTCCTCTCCAATCGCGCCTCACACTCCTCTCCAATCGCGCCTCACACTCCTCTCCAATCGCGCCTCACACTCCTCTCCAATCGTGCCTCACACTCCTCTCCAATCGCGCCTCACACTCCTCTCCAATCGCGCCTCACACTCCTCTCCAATCGCGCCTCACACTCCTCTCCAATCGCGCCTCACACTCCTCTCCAATCGCGCCTCACACTCCCCTCCAATCGCTCCTCACTCTCCTCTCCAATCGCTCCTCACTCACCTCTCCAATCGGCTTTTCCCCATCTCGTTTCTCTCGTTTTTCTCCCGTCTCGTTCTTTTTCTTGCTCCATCATGTTCAAGTTTGCATTGACGTTCGTCGATGGACTCGTTCGCCCGTCTCATTCGTTTTCTTGCTACATCCTGTTCAAGTCTGCGTTTTTCATCGATCGTCTCATTCATTTTGGAAATAGAAGTTTCCACGCAGCGCATGAATTGTCACGATCCTCAAGAGGAAGTGTCTCGTAATCATCAAATGATAAATGGCAAGTAAATTATATTGTGGAAAATTAAAGATTTCAAATAAACCTATTTAAAGTGTATGCACACATAACTAATTTTAAAAAACGAAGAAATACCTCTCGGTAATTTCCTGAAACATATTTTACTTCCGGATAATAACGTTGAATGAAATAAAAACGAAGAAATATATGTCGGCATCATTGTTGACATTTTTGTGACGACTGTCATCAAACGAAAAAGTAATATATCTTAACGGAAAAGCAAAAGCGAATTTTTAATATATGTCGACACGTTGCCGTCGGTGTCATGTTGGGCGGTGTATGATAGATACATCATGACGCGATTTTTAAAAATATATCTCTGCATTTTCCCGCGTGTGTGGAATGTTCTCAATTATTGCTGACACCGAGTCTAAAACCATCGCTAAAAATGAAATCAGATGGTGAGTTAGATTGGAGATAAAGGCGTGAGAGAGACTCAATGGCCTTGAAGTTACAGGCCTTTGAGAATTCATTTCGTTCTATAAACGGCAACTTTCATCGGATTTTCTTCCCGTTTTTTTTCAACCGAGTCTAAAACTATGTTAGCGACTGTGAAAAATGAAATGATATATCGAATTTGATTTGAAATAAAACTGGGAGAGAGAGCAAGACACCACGGGCCTACAAAACAGGCCTCAAAGCTATGCGAGTTAATAAAATGGTGGATATTTGTTGATATGAAGCCTCTCCCAGAATGGGTGGAGCTACTCTGCAAACCGAGTAAGCCATGCCCCGGACAGACGTCCAACAGACAGAATCATCTACGGCTATTATTATATATATATATATATATATATATATATATATATATATATATATATATATATATATATATATATATATATATATATAGATAGATATATATATATATATATATATATATATATATATATATATATATATATATATATATATATATAGATAGATAGATAGATAGATAGATATATAGATAGTTATATATATATATATGGAGGATGAGAGGGGCCGACCAAAATTAAGGTGGAAGGAAGTGATGGAGTGAACAACAAGGCAAGTGGGGGAGTGGAGAGAGGAAACTTGGAGGGTGTGGAGAGAATAAAGTTATAAGCTTGCGTACCCGACTGGACAATAACATTGGATTAATTGTGACTATGGAAGGGGTGGTAGTAGTCGTAGTAGTGGTCGTAGTAGCAGACAATAGATATGACTACAGCAACTTAGCAAACGTCGCAGAGTTGTTTGCATTTGATTCCAGATAAAATACGATCATACTAAAAATGCCATACTCATGCCTTGAAGATGTGCATTCGCCAAACATAGGACGACATTCCTTAAGATGAGATGTTCAGCCGGCTGTCACTTCCTATCGCAGTCACATGACGCCAAAGATGATGCGGTTCATTAAGAATCGGTAAATGAAGTAATCGAGTGTCAAAATGTTGTTTTCACCCCTGTCTGTCTGTTTGTAAACAAGATATCTCAAAAAGTTGTGGACGGATTCGGACGAAATTTGGCAGGGAGGTAGCGTATGTGGCAAGGACGAAATGATTAGATTTTGGTTCAGGTAAAAATGCAGATTCAGTGAGATACAACATGTAAACTGTTCAGCCTGGCAGAGGTATGGTCTCTACCGAGTGCCGTTCTCGTTGGCCGAGTTACACTGGGAAGACAATGGCAAACTACCCATTGCATTACCTGAAGGGCAACCTGCTCTGAAGGCGTGTTAGCGTTGCCTAGCAACCAATTTGAGCACCTGCTCTCCCATGTTGAATGACACTTTTAAACATGGAGGAAAATGCTTAAAACCGGACAATGTAAAATATGAATCATTGGTATTCAGGGACAGGTGTATATACGAAACGTGTTTTACACTTATAATCACCGATGTGGTTTTTAATGATCGCGTTTCCCAATTGGAGGTATTGATTGCCTGGCAGGGAATGGAAATTTTCAGGGTATCGTTCGGACGAGTCGTCCTGCAAGATGCACAAAGGAAATTCGTATGAACACACTGTATTCCCAAAGCGTCGTGCGTCATAAAAATATGACGTAATAGCCAAGGGACCATGAAGATTCGCTACAAAAACACCTCCGACCGACCTGGAAAATGCACCATTGGCTCAGGTTTGACGTCCAGAAAATGGGAATCTGTACAACAATGGCGTAGATACGACTGAATATCCGGAGGTGAGGTGGTCCGAGGGTCTGCACCTCCCCGGCCTCCTTACCGGTGCTTTGCCTGGTGATCCTCCGCGTGGGTTTCGTGGGGCGACGTCTGCCAGTTTGGGCATCGTCGGGCGACGCGGACGGGGCGGCCGCTGCTCCCCTGTGAGGTGGAGGTCGCTTCTGTCCGTCCATGTCCGGCCGCCGATGCGGACGTTCCGTGGATCGACGCTCACGTGGGTCGGTGCTGAGTGCCCCACGTGCTCACAGCACCTCCCCGCACCGTCCTCTTAGTCGCCGCCTCCCTCCACGGGGTACACCACGACGACCACCAAAAACAGCAGCCATGCAACTGCGGAACACTCTTTCCTGGCCACGGACAGAGCACTTATTGTTTATGGCTTGAATTATTGATTTATACTTACCAATTGTACCCGCCCATCTCCACCCTTCCTCTCCCCTCCATTTCCAAGCCTCATCCCTTTTAATCCATCGCATCGAGGGACCGTCGGCAGTCGTCACCACTCCTTGAAACCCACTCTCACACCTGCTGCGTTTACACACCTGTGCATGCCAAGTGCTTGTCCCTTGGTCACACCACGCCATCAGTTCGACTTTACCTACAAGTCTAATTATTTATACCTTCAGACACACAGAGCGACTGCTGATTGATGCATCGGCTTATTACCCTGCGGTCACGAAGCAAAAAGTGAGGTTAAGCAATCGTGTACGTGCGTATATTTGGCGTAGTACGTGTCTGCATTTTAAAAATCCATTTTCTCAGCAAGCATTGGACCGATTGACACGAAATTTTGCATCATAGGAACCTGTAGAAAAATTCCTGTAGAATTTTTCGTGCAAATTATGACGTCATAGGTCACGTGGTATGGACGCCATCTTGAAAAACCTGCACCTCAATATCTCCAAAACCGCTCAATGGAAAAAATTGAAACATATAGTTCATTGTGAAGTACTCCCCATGGGGAATAATATATGTTAATGATGATGTCACTGGTGCTTCCATTATGACGTCATAATTCGACAAGTAAAACGCTTGATCCAATCAGAATGAAATTTTTATTTACTCTGCAACTGTTATGCCGACGGACACAAAATTTTCACCATAGGAGCGTCTCCTCCTGCATAATTTTTTTAAAATAACTATGACGTCATAGGTCACGTGGTTCAGGCGCCATCTTGGAAACCGAAGAAAGTTGCACCCCTCCATCTCTGAAACTGCTTCATGGAAAAAAATTAAACATATAGTTCATTGTGAAGTACTCCCTATGGGGAATAATATATGTTAATGATGATGTCACTGGTGCTTCCATTATGACGTCATAATTCGACAAGTACAATGTTTGATCCGATCAGCATAAATTTTTGTCCTCAGCCAACTCTCTCCACTCTACAACCATTCCCACCTTGTTGATAAGCCTCTTCACACAATTCTCCCATCTCAGCATATATATCCAAATCACCATATCCTCTTTTCCTCCTGCCTTGTTCCCTAAACCTCTCCACTCTCTTTGCCATTCTCTCTTCCCCCATTCGCACCAAGTGTCTAGCCTATCTCAGACGCCATTTCACCAATCTCCCCGTCAAGCTCATCTGCACACCAATCTCCTCCCTCAGTTCATCCATTCTCCTTCTATCCACCCTCTTCACTCCCGCAATCCTCCTGAACCAGTTGTTCTCATAAACATGCATCCTTTGTTGTTGTTTCTCTCATTGCCCCCGTCTCCAGACCGTAAAGATAGGCTGGCGTTACACACGACATCAAACCAGTTCCTTTTAGTCTCCTTGATTTGTATATGTAAAGGTATGTAAACGTATGGCAAACCTCCAATCTACTTTCTTAACAATCCTATTGAAGAACTTCAGTTACTGAAACCATTGGGCCTAACTATATCAGCCATGAACTTTCTTGGGCAAAACACACTTTTAAGTTGGTCTCCAAAGCCAGTCACCGATTGGGCATCATTGAGTCAACATTATTCAAAGTCCTTCCTTGATACACCTGAACTCTTCATCCACAGCTTGATAGAGTACTGCTCACGCCTCTGGGTTGGCACCCCTGCCACGCTCCTTGCTCAGCTTTGTTGCTATGAAAACCAAACCAACGCCTTCAAATTCATTGGAACCTCCTGTGATGAAGCTTAGTCTATGAGAGTATCACATTCACATCACAAACAAGTTGCTGGTCTCTGTCTTCAACCGCCTCCTCTGTGGTCATGCACCCTCTGCTCATTTCGTGCTCTGTCCCCACCCACCCCCGCCTGAAGTTTCTGCATGCGGTCTGCCAGCAACCCTCATATGGAAATCCCCCATCCAAAACTATGATCTTTTCTACCCCCATTAAGCCCCCACCCCCAACCCCTTCAGCCCCCAAGCCAACCTCTTTCCATGTTTCCACTTTTTCCTTCTTTGGAGTTCATAGCTGTGTCCATCTTGAGAGTTTGTCTTCCCTTCGCTGTTTTCTTCAATACATTCTTTATTTCTTCAAGTCTCCCTCTATTTTTTTTTTTTTTTTTTTTTGTATACAAGATCGAGGCTCGTGAAAGACCTAACATTAATCACACAAAAAGACAAACCGACACACAAAACACAAAAAAACAAGGGGAGCGGCAGACAAGATGGGGAGAGAGGGGGAAGGACACAAACACAACATTTGAGAGCAGTGACATCGGGAGGACTTGGGGGGAGGTGGGAGAGGAATAAAACATATGAACACTGCAAGGACTCTGGGGTGAATTACCGGGGGTAGAAAAGATCAAGGTTTTCGATGGGGGAAGATAAGAGATGGTGGTGAACAGCTGTTTTAAAGACCTGGAGGGAGGAGTGGGATTGAAGGGAGTGGGGGAGTTTGTTCCAGAGGCGGGAGAAAAGGGGAATGAAAGAGTGAAGGTGAGCAGAGAGCCGAGACTTTGGCAGTTTAACCATAAGAGGGTTGCAGGCAGATCTTGTGCGACCTGAAGGAATATTGGGGGGACAGAGCACAGAGAGAGCTGGGGGAGCAAGGCCGGAGAGGAGTCGGTAGAAGACAGAAAGACCACCAACCTGCCTGCGGTAAATGAGTGAAAGGCCCTCGGAGTTGACTACATCGCAGGAGATTCCAATGATTCTGAAAGCTTTGGCCTCAACAGCGTGAAGCCGAGCAAGGTGTGAGGCAGGAGCACCAGCCCAGAGGGGGGAACAGTATTCCATTGAGCTGTGGATGAAAGCCTTGTATGTGGTGAGGAGCTCAGTTGTGCCAAGGAAGGACTTCGCACGACGGAGGATGCCCAGTCGGCGACTGGCTTTGGAGGCCAGCTTGGAAATGTGGTTTTCCCAAGAAAGATCATGGCAGATAGTGAGACCCAAAAGCTTGAGCGACAGAACTTCTTGGAGAGGATTGTTGAGAAAGTAGATGGGAGGGTTGTCCAGTCGGTCCTTTCGGAGAGACATTGTAAGAGTGTGAGATTTGTCAGGATTGAAAGACATGTTCCACTTATTTGACCAGTCTGTGATTTTGTCCAGGTCTGCAGAGAGTGAGGAGGCTGCAGACTGCCGATCTGAGGGATGAGGAATGGAGCGGCAGATAGTGGAGTCATCAGCAAAGAGATAGAGAGGATTTTCCAGAGAGTCGGAGAGGTCATTGATGAAGACCAGAAATAGCACAGGGCCCAGAACACTACCTTGGGGAACTCCAGCCAGAACAGGCAGGGAAGATGAGAGAAATCCATTCAGGGCCACACATTGCCTACGACCAGAGAGGAAATCCGCAAGCCATGAGTGGAGATTTCCCTGAATACCATAGGAGGTGAGTTTGGTGAGCAGAGCTGGGTGCCAGACCGTATCGAAGGCACGTGATATGTCAAGTGAGACAGCTCTGATTTCCTGTTTGGCATTGAGGACCTCCATCCATTGTTGAGACAGCAGAAGCAACATGTCCAAAGTAGAATGACCTGGTCTGAATCCAAATTGATGATCAGAGATCAAGCCATTGGAGAAGAGGAAGGATTTGATATCTGAAGCAATGATGGATTCCATGACTTTGCTGATAATTGGGAGCAGGCTGATTGGTCTGTAGTTGCAAGGATCTGTTTTTGCACCTTTTTGTGTAAAGCGGGCATGTTTGCTGATTTCCAAGATGCTGGCAGATGACCTTGAGCAAAAGAGAGGGTGAAAAGAACAGAGAGAGGGTGAGATAGAGCGGCAGAGCAGGATTTTAGGACCCGAGGGCTGATGCCATCTGGTCCAGTTGCAGAATCAGAGTCGAGGTTTGACAAAAAAAACTTCTCCACCTTGTCAGGAGAGAAGGACACAGAGTCCAGGAGCAGTTGGGTTCGACTGGGAAAGGTGGGAACAGAGAGAGATGGGTTTGGGACACAGGATTTTGAGGCAAACACAGAGTTGAGGCATTCGGCTTTGTCACGTGCGGTGTCAACTGTGTAGCCATTTGAGGTAAGGGTGGGGATGGAGGGGGAACAAACACCAGAAACGGATTTGACCAGACGCCACCAGGATTTGGAGGAAGGAGACAGGTTTGAGAGTTCAATCTTGAGTGTGGAGAGATAGTGTTTCCTGGCACTCCTGAGGGTAGAAACACACTTGTTTCGAGCTTGGTGGAAGGAACTGAGATTCCCTTCAGTTGGGTTTGCCTTCCAAGATGCAAAGGCAAGTTGTTTCATGGCAACTGCCTCACCACAAGATTCAGTGTACCATGGACGGGAGGAAGGGTAAGACAACTGAAGACGAGATGGGATAAATCTGTGCATGAGAGAGAGCAGTTTGCTTTGGAAGAATTCCCAGGAAGAATTGATGTCAGAGGCATTAGAGATGGGAGACCAGTCCAGTTGATTGATGGCTGCTTGCAGACCGTGCCAGTCGGCCTGAGTGAAATGCCAGACCCGTCGGCGCTGAGGAGGCTCTCTGAGAATGGCCAGTGAGATGTCCACTTTAACAAGCACATGATCAGAAGAACTGATTGGAGCAGAAGAAGAGCAGCAGACATTTGCAGGGAAGTTAGTCATAACCAAGTCCAGAAGAGAAGATACTCCATTGACTGAGATCCGGGTCCGGAAATTGACAGATTGTGTCAGTCCCAATGAGTCGCAGAAGTCCTTTGCTGAGGTGCCATGGCTGGTGAGAGATGAACCCACACCCAGCCAGCTGGTATGATGACAGTTGAAGTCGCCACATATGAGGAAGAGAGAGTTTGGATGAGTTGATAGAAGTTGGTCCATGTTGTCCGACAGAGAAATGTAAATGGAGTCATCACTGTTTGGAGGACGGTACAGAACACATATGAACAAAAGGTGGGAGCAGAGAGGAAGTCGTAGCCAGAGGTACTCCTGTGGGTGGGGTGGAGAGAGGGCAGTGCAGGGAGAGTGAGGAAGAGAGTTTTTGATAAAGATAGCCACCCTACCACCAGGACGAGGATCAGGTCTATCGTACCGGAGGAGGGAGTAACCAGGAAGAGATATTAAGGAATCAGAGACATCTTGAAGGAGGAAAGTTTCTGTTAAGCAGATCAAGTCTGGATTTTCAGAAGCAACCTGAATGGAGAGATCAATCAGGTTTGAGCGAAGGCCCCGGATGTTTGAGGTCCATACCGTTAGTGAGGAGAGAGGGGGAGCATCGGGTGCAGGACAGGGGAGGGGAGGGGTAGGGTCAGATGAAGGGTGAGAGGGGGATGTAGGAAGAGCAGTTTATAGTGTGTCAGAGATTACAGAAGAGTTACAAGAAAGGGAAGGATGAGGACGAAAGGTTTGATGGTGATGGAATGAGGCACAGTGAGAGTTTGTTTGAGGGGGGGCAGAGGAAAGTAGAAGGTTGGGGGAGGTGGAGGTATGACATAGGAGGGAGAGGAAGTGGGGAGGAGGCAGCTTTGAGAAGGAGGTGGGAGGAGGGAGAATTTGGGAGGGATGGTTGGGGGGGGAGTTTAGAAAGTGGATGATTAATGAAAGATGAACATATATATAACAAATTGGGTTTGTTGTGATTTTCAAGTTAGCGATTCGTTTAAGAACGATGGAGGAGGGGTGGAATGGATGAGAATTTAGAGCATGGAGTGATTTGGAATCATAAGAGATTGAATATTTTTTTGAAATGGAATGAGTTGAAGAGGAAATTGAAAGGAGCCTTTTAAATAAGAAGAAAAACAGCGTGTTGTAATAAACCACTGAATAAAACACTGAAGGGGATAGTTGAAACATATTTAAACAGAACTGTGAAGAACAATCTTATATTCACAAAAATACCAATGGGGAGAGGACGCCTAGAGCGACGACCACGAGTCACTTGAACAGGGCTAAAGGTGGAAGGCAAGGGGAAAATGGGGGCGGGGCGAGACAGCGCACGTGGGCAGAGGCAAAAGCACACGAGGAGAAAGGGAAATAAAAGTTTTTTTTGTTTGTTTTTTTGTTTGTTTTTGGGGGGGGTGTGGGGGTTACAACGTTAGACAAATAGTAGATGTTTGGTGAAGCTTGGTGGAGAAGGGGAAATCAAAAAAGCTAGCAAAACAGCGAAGGAAGGAACAACCTTCGACGGGGGAAGCCTGAGGCTGCAAGGCCTTGCTCGCGACGCGGCAAACAAACGATTAATTTATGAAAGATAAACACCGAGAAACTTCCAAGGGGGACACTATAAGTTCACACACCGAACGATAAATACAGTTTCGACAAAATACAATTGTGAACAGACTTAACTTTGAAAAACGTGGAGACCGTGTGGACCGTCGAAAACCCCTGCCACCGTCTCCAAGATCGCGCGAGATTTTGTCCCTCAACCCTGCTGTTAGGATGTATATGCATCATCTCTTTCTCCCATTCCTTTTGACCTGCTACTTCCTGATCCATTCTGTGTTCTAGCTCCTCCATGAGCCTCGACATTGTTTCCTAAAAAAAAAACTACCCCCTGAGTGAAATACCCTGCACAGGGTGAAATGCCATCCCAGCTCTCCTCTTATGTACGCTCACGCTATGGCCCCTGGTCCTGCCATTGTCCGAAATGCTGAACTTTAGCGCTATTGAAGCAGTGTTATACATCACCCTTATACACCACCTTATACACCACTGTAAGATAACTGCTTCATTGTCAGGCCATAGCTGCGTGGCGTGCTCTCGGGAGATCTCATCTGATCCCGCTCGAGTCACAAGGGCATATGGTATTTCACAAAACACAAAACCAAACACACATGGAGCAGGAACAGCAATTCATTAAAACCACCCTATTGAACATGTCCAAGTACTGCAAAACTGGATGGTTCTTTGAAGCATTTAGAAGGTGATTTATGCTCCACAGTGTTGAAGTATATAAATAATTTAAATAAAGGTTTAAAGATGTTTAAAGGCGTATAAATAAATTAATTCTGGGTTTTACCACAGTTTTCCCCAGTGTCTATTACATCACCATATCCAACATGTTACATTAGCTCTACAATGTGTGTTGTTTGTGTCCTTTATAACATTCTTGAAAACAATAAGTTTCCTGTTTGGAATGATTTTCAATTTTGTTTCACTGCCAGGTGACTGCAGCAATGGACAATCCAGACAGAGTAAAAGCTTTACCTCACTCCTCTCTGCACGTGCGCAATCGGGACACATTCAGTCAAATACTGTTAAACGACAAACTTGTCTTCCTATTCAAGCTCAGATTTGTGTCCAAAATATAACATTCAAGGTAAATAAGTTACAGGCGGACATGAACCAATTGCCTTACCACACTTTTCACTTTGCGTCTGTGTGTGTGGTCATAATAGAAATAAAATAAATAAATAAAAATTAATTGATAGTAATAATTAAAGAGAAGGGGGGGGGGGGGTGAGATGATTATTGAATAATTATTTTTGCATGTGCAGACAGGAGGAAATTTTATTCCAAACAGGAGACTTACTGTTTTAACGACGTCATAAAGGACACAAACAACAGGCATGGCTAACTAATGTAACGTGTTAAATTAGGTCGTGTATAAGGCATTCCATAAAAAAGCGGTAAACCTCCAGCCCAAATTTTTTCTACAACCGTTAAAATGTTTCTTTGATTGCAAATGAATTGTATACTTGAACATTGGAGGACACAAATTGCTTTGCACGCACTTTAAAAAACCTTTTGTTTAGCAATACTTGGGACAAAATATTATGGCATTTTATATTATCTCGACCAATCAAATTTGCTGCCCGCAGCCCCCACCCGTGTCCTTTTTCTCAAGATTTCAATCGGCAAGGAGTTAGATGAACTCTCTAGTTATTACCTCAGCCACCGAAGGTGGATGGAGATCATGTTTTCAGCCCTGTCAGTTTGTCTGTCTGATTGTGAACAGGTATCTCAAAAAGTTGTGGATGGATTCGGACGAAACTTGGTGGGCAGGTTGGATGTGTGACAAGGAAGAACCGATTCAATTTCAGTGAAGATTCGAATCCGGATCCAGATCAGAGATTGTTTTAAAATGATTCTTCACCATTGAGTGATAGGGCCAAAAACGATATATGAATGAATGAATGAATGATCGTTTTAAGGCCATTTTCCCCGCTAGAGCAGGGGTTAGCCTTGCGGGCCCCATGACAATCATGGTTCCCTCTTTGAGGCAATGTTTTTATGGCCGGATGCCCTTCCTGACGCCAACCCTTGGTCACGCTCTTACGATGCGCAGGGATACGGTGTACCTGTTCTAAGCCGGGGTACACACCGGGATCATTCATCCCAGCAAGCTGGTACTCAATTTGCCGACCTCGGAAGGATGACAGGCTGAGTCAACCCCCCTGGTGTTAATTTAGCGATCGACTGGGATTCGAACACTGGATCCTAGGATCCCAAGCCTGCACCCTAACCGCTAAGACTGGATCCTAGGATCCCAAGCCTGCACCCTAACCGCTAAGCCAACACCAGGTTTAGTTTAGCTAAGCCAACAACACCAACACAACACCAAAAACGATATATAGGACGATATTTCAAAAAGTTATGGACGAGTTATGAAAAAACCTGGTGGATGGGTTGGTTAGGCGACAAGAACAAGCCGATTCGATTTGGGTTCGGGTCCAGATTCAGATCGGGCCTATCGTTGGGATACAAAACGTAAACTGTTCAGCCTGGCAGAGGTATGCTCTCCACCAAGTTCCGGCCTAGTTATAATTATTACTTTTCAATAAGAAACACTATTTGTCATATTTATAATCTGTTCCATTCTGGTTACGGCCATGCTCTTTCCCTGGATGCTGCCAAACAAGTAAGTACATGTTTTTTTTATCATTGTTCTTCCCAGTGGTAGTTAGGGAAGGAAATTGATAAATTCATCAAGGGTACCGGTACATAATGGCATACTCCTTTTGAAAGATACTGTGAGATCTTCAACACATTCCAGCAAATGGTTCACACCTAATATTGCGACAGTTTGACCTCGGTGGATCGAAACCGCAATCACAGGCGTCTCAGTCCAGGTACACCGAAGCAATGTTATCGATTGCCTTTGCACTCCAGGAGAAAGCTATACATGCAAAATCGCAATGAAATTGGTTTCCATTTGGAAAATATATTTGGCAATTCTCGTCATGGCCATTGCCAAGAGGGAGTCCAGGTTCATGAGGAAAGAGCGAATCTAAAGCAATAAATTGCAACGGGATGTACTTTCTGGAGCTGCTGAGGCAGCATTTCCTGCCTTGTAGTCCTTGAGAAAGCACAAGGTCTTTGCACCATGTACCCAACACTCAAGAGGGTAATCTCAGGGTACCAAAACCAAACTCCACAAAGAGAGAGAGAGGTGCCTCGTTGAGATCATTGCCTGCAGGGCTGCTGTACGAGTTGGTGGTGCTTTCAATTTTGTTCACAGGTAATTTTCATTCAAATTACCTGTTCATAATCAATAACGACCAATTCCGATGAACTTGACCCCCCTTTGCAGTAAATATATCTTAATCTTCTGCTTCGATGTACAACACGAAGTTTAGCTACCATTCTCAAATTTGTTATTGGCATTTTCTTGATTCGCTCAACAATCAAGAATGGTTTTGAGGAATAACAGATGGTCTCCCACACCACGATGCCAGGTGTTGATTCAGCATTGAATATCATGGTTGAGTGTCGCTTAATGGTGTCGCTTGGAGGGAGGCTGCCAAAATGAACGAAAGGGGCCTACTCTTATTTGTTTGACACAACGCTGATGCAACTACTGGACATGGCCTTATCTGAACATATACTAAGAAATAATTACCGTCCTAAGGTGACCTACGTGTTGCTTGTGGCCTATCTATGGGGTGCAACCTTTAACTTTTAATGATGTTATATTTACAAGTGTGGGTTCTCAAAACTGCAACAATTTTTTTTTTTTTTTTGTTATGGATCCGGGGGACGGCACTCCCGTTAGCAAGGGGGGGTTAATCCCCTTGTCCTGTTAAGCTGGCCGTCCGACCGGTCCTGGGGGTATTACGTCACTTCCGGTCAGCGCTGAATAGGGTAGTAGACTAATTATTCCTATGACCTAATTACCAGCGCCTTCCGGTAAGCGAGGAGATACTCCCACCTGGGCCGCAGCGTGATTGGATGCGCCGAGCGAAGCGAGCTGCGACTCGGGCCGTTAACAAGACTAAACCCGATTATAGCGTTGGCCGAATCGTGCCACAGGTACTCACTCGAAAGAAAGGACTAAAGCGATCGGGGGAGAATGAAACCACAGTAAGGAATACCAGATATCTATTAATTACGTACACCAAAACCAAAAAAGCAACGAAAGGGAATGTACAGTGAAGAGGAAGAAGCAGATACACAGGGCAACCTTTACACCGAGTCTTATATTATAACCCCGGACAAAACAAACAGACTCAGACGAACAGGGAATGGCAGGAAGGAATGGCTGGAAGGAGGACAAGGTCCAGGCAGGCGACAGGGCAGGAAGGTCCAGGCCGGTGCACAGCGTCGAGGTTGGCTCCAGTCCACGCTCCGGGCTCGAGGCGAAACCCGGCAGCAGCTGCACGTATTCGTTTCACGCAGGCTGACAACGTGAATAGATGGCGTAATGTCAGCGGACCCACTCTTCTGCCTCACGATCCTTCGCACTCAGCTCTCCTCTCTTTGATCTCTTGATGCACTCATCCCTCTCACTCATCTGTACCTTCTCACTCGTCTGCTGAAGCAGTCCCTCGCAGCCGCTTTTATTGTCCGTGTAGAAATCAAGCCGCCGGCTCCGATGACACACCTACCGGTCGGCTCACCTCGGCGCTGGTTGGCCGGCAAGGGCTCGCTGGCTCCACCTCTGATGACGAGTCAACGTGCCACACCTTGTTCTTGTGGTTCTTCCCCTTTCTCCTCGGTTTGAGGCCGCGTGTTTAATTGCGGTTTGGGGCCAACAACCGAATCAAGGCAAGGAGCAGCGAACGCCGCCCTACTGCTACTTTGAAGAGCGGGTGAGACGATTGGGGGAAATTGAAAGGGGCCTATCTTATTTGATTAATGCAACGCAGATTCAACTATTGGGAACAGATCCTTAACTGAAACACATAATAATGAAATAACTACAGAGAGGTCCTATGGTTCTCTTCGTGTTGTACATGGACTAACTAGGGTGGGATCTTTAATAAGCCAAATGATGGGGATATTTACAGGGGATCATTTATAAGAGAAACATTTACTAAAATTTACTAGTGACGGTTCTAAAAACCGTAACACAGCACCCGTCTTTCCTCTAGGGCCGTCCCGGCCTGAAATAACTTTACTTAATGTGACACTCAGGTGTAGTAGCCCTCTACTATTAACCTTACCCTTGAGTGCGACAGTTTTAAAACAACCAAGTATGTCCCACCTGCTACGTTGCATCCTACCTAACAGACTCACGCCCACTGGATAACCGAATCACGGAATTATTCGCAAACTACACATGAAGCCGGTGGGGAGCATTATTTACAAAACACTAATTAGTATTTACAATACGAACCCAGGACCTGTCATTTTGGGAGACAAAAAGATGAACTTTTGAAAAGAGGAAGAAGCATGCACTGCACTGCACCAATACACCATACTCAAATGCCCGGGGATGCACAATTGATATTGCAGTGCACCCCCGAGCACAAGAGCATTACAAATCACCAAAGCACCAATCAGCACCAATAAGCACCAATAAGCACCAAAGCACCATAAAACACACAAAGCAACATCCAGTGCTATTTTAACACATAAAAACAAACTGATGACCTTTCTTGTCAGCTCCTGCTCTGCTGGCCGATGTTTCCTGATGTTGACTTGTTCTTGTGGCTTGCTGCCTATTTGAACATAACAAAAAGGGCACACAATGCGTCCACTTTTTATTTATGGCCAACAGGGGCCAACTAAGGGTGGTCCACCTGTATGGCAAAGGGGGCCACCTCACCGTGGTCCGCAAGCAAACTCTTCTCTGGCCATCATGGCCGGTCCCAGCAGAGGGGCCAGGCCCCAACACGTGGGGTCCATCAGTGTGGTGCTTGGCCACAAAAACGTGTGGTCCATAAAGTGGTGCTAGGCCGCAAGTTGTGCGGTCCATAAGGTGGTGTACCGGTCCAGGCAGGCTGTGCAGCGGCAGCTCGGGCACACAAGTGCGGCTACCTGCGCACTCCCCCCCGGACCCAAAAGAACAAGCCGTGAGTGGGAAAGGAAGGACAAAGCAAGCATCGGGGCAAGGTCACAAGGGTACACATCAAAACAAGGTAACGCAAGGTGAGGTGCGCATGGGAGCGAGCGGAGAAAGCTCGTCCCTACCGTACGTCACCCCCCCCCCCCCCCCTATCACCTACCCTACCCTTGCCCTTACCCTGTATTTACAAAACTCTACACATTTACAAATTCGTCACTACTGTCTCGTCTTCCCCATATCTCCCCTAATACAAATTGGTCGACAATCCCTCAAACCAAATTTTCCAGCAAGCCCAATTTCTCATCAATTCCTCCTAAGGAGGAAGAGATGGAACAACAAGCACAATGTCACCCCCACGTCATGATGCGTCTCACCATTCCAAAACATTTGCAACAAAAAAAAACATGGTGTGGAGTCCTGTCACCTTGGTGAGTGGATGTAGATGGTGCGAAGACAATTCAATCCTAACTATACTTCTCAATGACTTTAACACTTTTACTCTACCCGGGGTCTTTCCCTGCAAAACCATTGGCCATCTTACACTATGTGGTTCTAAGAACCGAACTCCCATTGACCAAACTGTGGTGCTCACCAAGTTGGGGTCTCACTCCCCCGATTCTTCACCCTATGCCTCCGCACAATTTCCGGGCTGGGTCGTGTGGCGCTCCCAGCAGGTCCGCTCACCTGCACACCTCTGCCACTGCAGTTGCCTCACGAGCTTACCTGCTCCTTACCCTAACCTACCTGGGGAAGGCCCTCTGGCGCTCTCACCCCACTACTGCCCTCTCTGGCGTCGGGCTACCCGGGTCCGTCCTCTGGATCCTCGGGCCCCATTGAACAACTCTACTGGCTCCTAGAGCCTACCTGCGGCCTCACCTGGCCGACAGACTGACAGTGGCGGAGTGCCCATTCAATTACACTCACTAACAGGCCACACGCCCAGCCAATTGACTCCACTAATGCACCCATCCAACACTCTGTGCATCTACTCGCACCACAGATGCCAATATCCAACCACAATTTACCTACTCCCTCTACCTACTTTTAAACTACCCTCCCCGGGTACTCGTGAAGGGGTCCACCTTCCCCATCCACTCCTTTCGCACCAACCACTCCACTCCACGTATTCCACACTACTCACTCCACACCATCCATTCCATACTCCATTCCATTCCAGACCATTTATTCCCCACAACCATTCTCACCTGTATTTGCACACCTGTGCCCACACACCTGGTGCCACCTGCACCCTCCTTTCCTCCCAGGACCATTCATTCAATACAACTCACAATCACACCTTTTACCATACTCTGCTCAATGCACAATCATGCCAATCATCATGCTCACCACAAAGAACTTCCTGCACACACACTGCATCGTCTAAGCTGACTACTCCCTTCTGAAACACGTGCTCCCCAGTCTTTCCTTATACTAAGCGCTCCCACGTCATTATAATCCACTAATCTGCTACGTCCCATCTACAGGTACATGTCGCTACTTAACTCTACAGTTACCTATGGTCATCTTTCTAAATCCTAACAATAACCTAACCCTCCCGGGCTAGTTTGCACAGCCAAAACCCCATAATCTATAGCTCATGTGCCCGGGTTCGATGTGAGGGGTGGTGGATTTACCACTCCCTCTACATCGGGCATCTCCCACTATACCATATACCCATCAAATTTTGCCCATCAAATTTTTCCAATCAAATTTGCCAATCATTACTGCCAATCATTTTTACCCATCAAATTTGCCAACCAAAGTCACTGTCCCTACCATCGTCCATTAAACTTCGAGCCTCGGTGCGTCATTACATCATTAAAACTCGGCTTCGCAAAGCCGAGCAATGAATTCGGGTGGTTTGGTCTCCTGCAGGTTGGGTCCATCCGGCATTCGATTCAGGGGAGGAGGTTTGGTTGGGCCAAGGTTTAAAGCACCATCCCGGCATGGGGCCTTTCGCTCCCATGCGCAGTGGGCCAACCTTGCCCGGGTGGAACGCCGCCACCACAAGGGGGGCGCCGTTCCGACCCCTCCTACCTCCCCTCAAACCGGGCCGGTCGCCTTGCCCGGCAAAGCGCGGACTCGACCGTGCGGGGCGGGGCCCGGCCCGAATCGTGCACGACGCTCTGAACAGGAGCGACCCGACACCGATCCCCGCCGGCTCCCGCAGCTCACACCGCCCGGCACGGACCGGGAGCTCGCGTCGGCTAAACGTCGGTCTGAACGCTGTCCCGTTTAATGTCGATGCCTTACTCGCATGCTCACATCCACACGCGACTCTTCCCATACACACACATCCTGGTGTCTCAGTGCCTCTCATGCGACCCATACATTCCCTGCACTCTATCAATTCCACCACCGTACTCTCTGTTACACACCACTCGCTGTTCGCACCGTTCGTTCCACACCTCTCCTCCGTTACGTCCTCCGTAACACTCACCACGGGTGTGTACTCCTGCACATAAACACTCATGCGCTCCGATGTGCCCTCCCGCACATGCGCCACAACCAACTCAGGTGTGCCTCCTCGCACCCGCTCCTCATCCATCTCACTCTCCGTATCACTCTCATCAAACATACACTCCGACGTGCATTCTCGCTCGCACTCGGTTTCACTTCCATACTCTGTTGTGCACTCTCCCTCGCACCCGGTATCACACTCGCGCTCGGGCGCCATTCATACACGCGCCCCATTGCCATTCCTAATGCGCACCACGGACCTTTTACCGGGTGCCCGGGTGCCGTCTCGATCCCAAACGCGCGAAAATTCTTTTTGCGCTAAACACCTTCCCGCAAAACCTCTTAGCACCATACACAGCCCGACTCACCTTCGGGGTTCTTCTTCCTCGCTCCACATGCACCTGCAAATCTTTATAAGGATTAACAAGCACGGCATCATGATGCGGCCACGGACTCTGCACATATTCCATCTCTCCCTGCCGCGAGTGCTTTTCTAAGTCCCCGGTCTCTCCAATTTCAATTTCCACTATAATTAATTCGTTAATTTCTTTCTCTTCGACGACCGCTGGCTTTATTAAAATTTCCTCTTCTACCTCAGTGGTCGCCGGCTTCCCCATACCCCGGGTCGCGATTTCTATCCCGGTCCACCCGGCTTCGCTTTGCTCACCCTCGCTTCTCCTGCGCTCCTCACACCGTGCCACCTCGTCGCGTACCCCACGACCTCTTTGCTCAACCTGCGGTTAACCTCCCTCTCAACTTCTTCCCTTACCTCATACGTGGCTTTGCCCCTCGCTAACTCCTCATTAATTTATTTGGCTTGGCCAATTATGCTCCCCAATTTGCCCCCTAGCCCCTCAAATTTGCTGTCTACTTGCTCCAATTTGCTGTCTAACTTCCAAATTTGGTCACTGGTACCCCTTGCTTCGTCCCTCATTGCTCCAATTTGGCCTCCCAATCACTCACTATCAGCCCTCATTTCCCCCATTTGGTTTCCCATCTCAGTTTTTAATCCACCCATCTCAGTTTTTAATTCCTCACTCCCCATTCGTATGGCTGCATAGATCTGCGCCATGAGGTCCTGCACATTCATTCCTCCCAATTGCGCAGCGAGCGCAGCCCCTGCCGCCATGTGCGAGGCACCATTTTGTTCCCCTCTAACCTCATGCGAGGCGCCGCCATCTTGTGTGCCTGCAACCCCCTCTACCGCATCCTCATTGCTCTCCTCTTCCCTCTCTCCCAATTCCTCCCTGGGGTCCTGGGTTGCCTCTAACTACTCATTCTCCCCTACCGGCACCCGATCGCCTTGATCATCCATGGCATGACTCAAATTTGGTGGTGTTAATAAAAATTTCAGCCGCTCCAAATTTTGACCAAATTTCTTAGATGTTTTAAAAATTTGGTTCGGGTCCAAATCCCAACTCCTCGACACCAATTGTTATGGATCCGGGGGACGGCACTCCCGTTAGCAATGGGGGGGGGGGGGTTAATCCCCTTGTCCTGTTAAGATGGCCGTCCGACCGGTCCTGGGGGTATTAGGTCACTTCCGGTCAGCGCTGAATAGGGTAGTAGGCCAATTAATCCTATGACCTAATTACCAGCGCCTTCCAGTAAGCGAGGAGATACTCCCACCCAGGCCGCAGCGTGATTGGATGCGCCGAGCGAAGCGAGCTGCGACTCGGGCCGTTAACAAAAGACTAAACCCGATTATGGCGTTGGCCAAATCATGCCACAGGTACTCAATCGAAAGAAAGGACTAAAGCGATTGGGGGAGAATGAAACCAAAGTAAGGAATACCAGATATTTATTAATTACGTACACCAAAACCAAAGAAGAAACGAAAGGGAATGTCCAGTGAAGAGGAAGAAGCAGAAACACAGGGCAACACTTCAAACAGTCTTATATTATAACCCCGGACAAAACAAACAGACTCACACGAACAGGGAATGGCAGGAAGGAATGGCTGGAAGGAGGAGAAGGTCCAGTCAGGCGACAGGGCAGGAAGGTCCGGGCCGGTGCGCAGCGTCGAGGTTGGCTCCAGTCCATGCTCCGGGCTCGAGGCTAAAGCCGGCGGCAGCTGCACGTATTCGTTTCACGCGGGCTGACAACGTGAATAGATGGCGTAATGTCAGCGGACCCACTCTTCTGCCTCACGATCCTTCGCACTCAGCTCTCCTCTCTTTGATCTCTTGACGCACTCATCCCTCTCACTCATCTGTACCTTCCCACTTGTCTGCTGAAGCAGTCCCTCGCAACCGCTTTTATTGTCCGTGTAGAAATCAAGCCGCCGGCTCCGATGACACGCCTACCGGTCGGCTCACCTCGGCGCTGGTTGGCCGGCAAGACCTCGCTGGCTCCACCTCTGATGACGAGTCAATGTGCCACACCTTGTTCTTGTGGTTCCGCCCCTTTCTCCTCGGTTTGAGGCCGCGTGTTTAATGGCGGTTTGGGGCCAACAACCGAATCAAGGCAAGGAGCAGCGAACGCCGCCCTACTGCTACTTTGAAGAGCGAGTGAGACGATTGGGGAAATTGAAAGGGGCCTATCTTATTTGATTAATGCAACGCAGATTCAACTATTGGGAACAGATCCTTAACTGAAACACATAATAATGAAATAACTACAGAGAGGTCCTATGGTTCTCTACGTGTTGTAGATGGACTAACTAGGGTGCGATCTTTAATAAGCCGAATGATGGGGATATTAACAGGGAATCATTTATAAGGGAAACATTTACTAAAATTTACTAGTGATGGTTCTAAAAACCGTATATATATATATATATATATATATATATATATATATATATATATATATATATATATATATATATATATATATATATATATATAGATATATATATATATATATATGTATATATATATATATATATATATATATATATATATATATATATTGTTGCGGATATGAGGACTGTATATATTTTTTTGATTGTGTTGTATTGTGGTAAATTGGTGTGAATTATTATTATTGTTGTTATTGTTATTCTGTGCCTCCTGCCTCCGGAGCTGTGTAAAGATCAAAAGGGCGTTCCATAATTAGTCCACAAGCATACACGTCAGCCAATCATAGAATATCCATGTTCGATAGTTATATCTTATTCTGTGTTTTAGGATAAGGCTGTGTCTCCCATTAATAGAAATACTCCATTGCACCAGTGAAAGATAGATTCCCTTCATTCCCACTCCCAAAACTTCCATTCCCATTCCCAAAACCTCCCTTCCAATTGCCTTCCGCATTTTGGGCGGTTTTCTTCAACCACCATTGGCCACGAGGTAGGGTTGGGGAAGAAAGGCGTGTCTCCACCTCGTCATAGAGGGGAGGAGTGAGCCAGCCCCACTCGACCAACCATGAGCCAGGGGTTTGGCTAGAGAGGGCGGAGGAAGAGCGATCGGCGAGGTTCGCAAAGGTTGAGGGGCGGGGGCCTATATAACCCAAGGCAGGGCGTGTCCAGGGAGAGATGCGTTTTTACAGAGGAGAGCAGAAGGCAGAAAGGCCTGGAGTTGGTCACAAGGAGTTGGTCTGAGTTGGTCTGAGTCGGTTGCCTGAGGAGGGTCAGTGGTTGCATTGGTAAGGAGTCGGTGGTCAGTTGGTTGCGGTGAGGAGTCGGTGGTGAGGAGTGAGAGAAACAAGAAAGAGTTGAGGGTTTGGACCAGACGAGTGGGACAAGGCCTGGCAAAGCACGCGACGAAAACAGCAGCCAAAACAGCAGCCAAAACAGCAGCCAAAACAGCAGCCAAAACAGCAGCGTGGGCCTGGCCTGGACGGCGGCTGCTAAACGCGCCAGTTGTGCTGCGGGACCCCCTTGGACCTCCCTCTCCCTCCAGCCATCCACATCCTGCCATTCCTGCAATTCTCCGCGTGAGTCAGTGTCTTTTATTTGTTCTGTCCTGGGGTTAATTAAGTCTGTAGATAAGCTAAAATTTGCACTGTGTCACCTGCGTCTTATGTGTTGTAAATAAAACTTGATTGCTTGCTTTTTGCTTGTGTGTAAATAATAATAAACCCAGTCACGCTTCTGTCCGTCTTCTCGTTTTATTCCTTTTCCTCTTTGCATTCGGTCGTTTTAGTCTTTTCCAGATTGGGCAGCTACGGTGCGATACGGCCAAAGTTCGGGTGGAATCGGGTAAGTTTGTTAGGTCGCGGTCACCAACCGCTCGGTCTACAACATCTAACCGCGATCTGTAACAATTGGTGTCGAGGAGTGGGATCGGACCCGAAGCGCGCTTAACGCGCTCAAAATTATAAAGTGCTGGAAATTTGTGTTGTTTTACAAAAACCCGAATTTTGAAATCGCGCCATGGCTGGTGAAGGCGACGGGATGCCGGTGGGAGAAATAGACGGGTTAGGGGTAACCCAGGACTTAGGGAAAGAAAGGGAGGAGGAGAGCAATGAGGAGGCGGTTGAGGGGGTATCAGGTGCACAAAATGGCGCTCTCGCGCACGTGGTTACAGCGGCACCAAATTTAGCCACGCCCATGGTCGCGGCAGCCGAGCCAGAGATGCCAGAGTACATGCGAGTCTTTATGATTCAAATGATGGCAAAAATGGATGCTCAGGGTGAGCGGTTGGGAAACCAAATTGTGGGAATGAGGGCTGATAGTGAGCGAATGGGAAACCAAATGGGGGTAATGGGAAACCAAATGGGGGTAATGAGGGATGAAGCGAGGGGTACCGGTGAGGGGTTAGACAACGGGATAAAAGAGGTGAAAAATGGGTTAATGGGGTTAGAAAATAGGATGGAGGACAAATTGCGGGAGATAGGGGAACAATCTGCCAGGGAAATCAAACGAATGGGAAACCAGATAGAGGAGGTGCAAATCGGGTTAGAAAGTAAACTGGATGCTCAGAGGGATGAATTGGGACAGATGAGGGTGGCATCTACAAAAGATATGGGGGAGATGAAGGAGGAGATACGACGAGGTGTGGGTGAGGAGGTCTCGGGGCTACGCAAGGAGGTAAAGCGAGGTGAGAAGCGTATGGAGAAAGAGGTGAGGAATAATACGGCTAGGTTACAGGGGGGAATAGAAGATCTGACGAAGGGAGTGGAACAGCTGACAGAGGGACAAACGAAGTTAGTGGAGCAGGTTCAAAGGAACACTGCAGTACTCGGAGGGTTAAAGGCGACACAAAAAGAAATTAAAAATGACTTGATAGCGACACAGAGGCAATGTCAGATGGTACGTGAGGAACTGACAATGAGGGTGGACGAGGTGACAGAGATAATGGAGACAAAGGACCGGCAGGTGAGGATGCACATAGAGACGGTCACGGTAGCCTTAGAGGACGAACTTGAGGAGACGCACCGAGAAATAAAAGAGGTTAAACAAAAATTAGAGGCAGTGGAAGAAGAGGTGAGTGAAATTAAGAAGGGACGAACAGAAACTAAAAGAGAAATCCAGGAGGAGGTGATGGAATATGTACAAGGTCTGTGTTCAAATCATGATGAGGTGCTCACTAACCAAATAAAAAGTTTGCAGGCGGCAAAGGAGGTGCGGAGACGAGGTATGGAGGTGAGTGGCAATGTATATGATGTGAGGAAAGCTTCAGTCGGCTTGGGGATTGGTTTGGATCCGGGTGTTCGTGAGAGGCCGTTGGTGAAGTGTGCGACAGGTCAGGTGTGCGAAAAAAGAGGTGTGCGAGAATGTCCGACCATGGGGTGTGTGAGGAAAAAGTGCACGCCGAGGAGTGAGTGTGCCGTCAGGAGCGAGTTGGTCGAAGCGCGTGTGCGAGGGAGCACAGGGAAGCGCGGTGTGGTGAGTGTTATGGAGGAAGTAACGAAAAAGTGTGCGCAAGAGGATGCGCGAGAAAGGTGTGTAACGGACGGGTGCATGGGGAAAGCACATGCTGTCAAGAGTAAGGGAGAATGCATGCCTGTGGTGAGTGTTACAGAGGGTGTAACGGGACAATGTGCGGAAGAGTGTGCGCGAGAAAGATGTGCAACGGACGGGTGCATGAGGAAAGAGTGTGCTGTCGAGAGTAAGGGTGAGTGCGCGACCGAGAGTGGAGGTGAGAGTAGTGAGAGTGAAACGGAGCGTGAGTTGGTTATGACAGGTGAGCGAGGATGTACACCTGGAATGGAAGGATGCACACCTGGAATGGTAGAGCGTGTGTGGGAAGGCACATTTGAGTTGGTAGTGAGGCACGTGGTTGGGTGTGCGAATGAGAGCACACCTGTGATTGTCACAGAGGAAGTGACCGAGGAGGGGGCGCGAAGAGGTGTGTTGGTGAGGTGTGCGACCAACGAATGTGTGCCAAAGTGTTCGGTGGTCAGGTGTGTGACCAAGGCTGGGAGTGGAATGAGTGTACCGAGGTGTGTAAGGAAAGGTACGAGGAGCATGGAGACGGCTGGATGTGTGAGCAAGGAACGGGCTGCGGGGTATAAGCATCCAGGTAAGGCATCGACGGTAAACGGAGTAGCGGTTAGAGCGACTTATAGCCGAATCGGGCCCTCGGTGCGTGCCGGGCTTCGCGTGCCGCGAGAACCAGCGGGGATCCGAGCCACGGCGGATTCGAAAGGACCGCCGTGCGCGATCCACGCTGGGCCTCGCGTGGAACGGCCGCGTCCGGGCTCCACTAGGCGGAGCGGGCAGCTGGATAGGAAGGGTCGTCATGGCGACCACTTTTTATTGAGACGTGCCGGCAGGTCGAGATCGGGACATTGGATGGCTCCACGCCGAGGTGGTGCGTGGGATCTCGGCCCGGGTAAGACCCCGCCCCTGCCCCGAATGCGGGACGCATCCAGCCGCCGGCACAAAAGAATCCGCGTTCATTGCTCGGCTGTACGAAGCCGGGCTGTAGACGTGAATTGGCGCACCGAGAGGATGTAATAAGTAGACGGGTGATGATAGTGTTTCGGCCCCGAAATTAGAAGAAGGCGAAATTTGATGATTGGTACGATGATTGGCAGAATTTTTGATTGGTTGGGTTTAGGTGAGCAAAATTTATAGTGAGAGACCCCCGATGTGGTGGGATGGCAAATCCACCATCCCTCACAGACGTGGGGCAAATGCGCTATAGCTTATGGGGTGTATGGCAGTGAAAACTAGCCCGGGTGGGTTAGGATATTGATAGGGATCTAGCGAAGATGACATTAGGTAACGTTAAGATTAGTTAGTGACTGATACCTGTGACGCAGGTAGTTTAGTGTGGATGATAATGACGTGGGAGCGCAATAGTTTAAAGGGACGACTGGGAAGCGCAAGTTTCAGAGGGGAGTAGTTAGCTGAGATGATGCCGTGTGTTTGAGAATTGAACAGGTGTGATTGCACAGGTGTGCAACTGAACAGGTGTGTGGAGCAGTGTATGAGGGAGTAGTGGTGATTGCGTGTTGTGTTGACCAAATGGTCCAGGAAGAGGAGGAGGGTGCAGGTGGCACCAGGTAGGATTGCACAGGTGTGCAACGACAGGTGAATGAAAGACAGGTGTATGGAATAAATGGTATGGAGTATTGGAATGGATGGTCGTGGAGTGAGTATGGTGGAAATTGTGGAGTGGAGTGGATGGTGCGAAGGTGTGAATGGGGGAAGAGTGGACCCCCATCACGGATACCCGGGGCGGGTAGTGTAGGTGTTAGGTAGAGGGTGTCGGTAAATTGTGGTTGGATATTGGCATCTGTGGTGCGGGTGAAAGAATGGTCTTTGGATGGGTGCATTAGTGTTGTGGAAATGGCTGGGCGTGTAGCCTGTTAGTGTGTGTGGTTGGTTGGGCACTCCACCACTGTGAGGATGTCGGCCAGGTGAGGCCGCGGGTGGGCTCTGGGAGCCGGTAGTTGTGGGTGGGGCCCGAGGGTCCGGAGGACGGGCCCGGGTGGCCCAGTGCCAGAGGGCACCAGGGGGTGACGCAGCCAGGAGAGGGCCTGCCCCAGTTAGTTAGGTTGGGGTGAGGAGCTGGGTAAGCTCGGGTGGCAACTGCAGTGGTGGAGGTGTGCAGGTGGGTAGACCTGCTGGGAGAGTTACACGTCGCAGCCCAGGAATTGTGCGAGGGCACCGGGAGATGAATCGGGGGAGTGAGACCCCAAATTGAGAAGCACCACAGTTTGGTCAATGGGAATTGGTTTTTAGAACCCATAGTGTAAATGGCCAATGGATTGGCAGGGAAAGACCCCGGGTAGTGTAAAGTGTGTTAAAGTCATTTAGAAAATAGTTAGGATGAAGGATCTCCTCGCACCATCTGCATCCACTCACCTGAGGTGACAGGTACTCCACACCATGCCATGTTTTCATTATTTTTTATGATGCAAATGTTTGGATTGTGAGACGCATCATGACGTGGGTGTGACATTGTGCGTAATTCCATCTCTCCCTCCTTATGAGGATTGATGATGAATTGGTGATGGAAAATTTTGAAGTAGAGGGATTGTGGAGACGAATTTGGTATAGGGGAAATATGGGGAAGACGTGACAGTAGTGACGAATTTGTAAATGGGTAGATTTTTGTACATATGGGGTAAGGGCAAGGGTAGGGTAGGTGACAGGGGGGTGACGTACGGTAGGGACGAGCTTTCTCACTTCGCCCTCCGTACGCATTTCGCCTTGCATTGCCTTATTGACGTGTACCCTTGTGACCTTAACCCTCGCTCAATTGTCTTTCTTTTGTCTCCCACATGACCTGTGCGCCATTGGGTGCCGAGGGGAGCGTGCGTGGGTCGGCCATTGTGCGCCCGAAATTCCCAGAACCAGCTGTCTGCATCGATGCACCACATTATGGACCACATGTCTGTGGCCGAGCACCACTTATGGACCCCATGGGTTGGGGCATGGCCCCTCTGCTGGAACCGGCCATGAGGGCCTGAAATCTTGCTGGCGGACCTTGTCCACAGGGCACCGATGCCCCACAGGTGAACCACACTAGTCGGCCCTGTGGGCTATAAATAAAAGCAAATTAAAAAGGACACATTGGGCACACTTTATTGAAAATAGGCCGCCAGTAAGCAAAGCAAAAGAATGACAACATCGGGAAGAACAAATAATAATCACCAGCAGAGGGAGCCGGAGAGCAAGAGATACCTGCAGGGTTAGGGGTTGTTGAATTTATTTTTATTCATTGAACACTGATGAACAATGGTGACTGCACTGATTGGTGATTGGGTGTGTATTGGTGCGTTTTTGGGTGCGTTCATGGTGCGTCGATGCAGAGCAGACTGTCTCCCCCCCCCCAGAAAGAACAATCACAGGTCCTGGGTTAGTTTTGTAAATAAAAATAGCGTCATTGTAAATAATGCTTCCCACCGTCAGTGTATAGTTTGAAGACCATTCCGCAATTCGGTTAACTGTGGGCGTAAGTCTGTTAGGCAGGGTGCAATGGAGCAGCGGGACACATTTATTTATGTTTTAAAACTGTCGCACTCAGGGTCAGGTTAAAAGTAGAGGGAACTACACCTACGTGTCACACTAAAAGTAAAAGTTGTAGGCCCGGGACGTGCCTAAGAGGAGGAGGGTGCAGTGTTGCGGATATGAGGACTGTATATTTTTTTTGGATTGTGTTGTATTGTGGTAAATTGGTGTGAATTATTATTATTGTTGTTATTGTTATTCTGTGCCTCCTGCCTCCGGAGCTGTGTAAAGATCAAAAGGGCGTTCCATAATTAGTCCACAAGCATACACGTCGTCAGCCAATCATAGAATATCCATGTTCGATAGTTATATCTTATTCTGTGTTTTAGGATAAGGCTGTGTCTCCCATTAATAGAAATACTCCATTGCACCAGTGAAAGATAGATTCCCTTCATTCCCACTCCCAAAACTTCCATTCCCATTCCCAAAACCTCCCTTCCAATTGCCTTCCGCATTTTGGGCGGTTTTCTTCAACCACCATTGGCCACGAGGTAGGGTTGGGGAAGAAAGGCGTGTCTCCACCTCGTCATAGAGGGGAGGAGTGAGCCAGCCCCACTCGACCAACCATGAGCCAGGGGTTTGGCTAGAGAGGGCGGAGGAAGAGCGATCGGGGAGGTTCGCAAAGGTTGAGGGGCGGGGGCCTATATAACCCAAGGCAGGGCGTGTCCAGGGAGAGATGCGTTTTTACAGAGGAGAGCAGAAGGCAGAAAGGCCTGGAGTTGGTCACAAGGAGTTGGTCTGAGTCGGTTGCCTGAGGAGGGTCAGTGGTTGCGTTGGTAAGGAGTCGGTGGTCAGTTGGTTGCGGTGAGGAGTCGGTGGTGAGGAGTGAGAGAAACAAGAAAGAGTTGAGGGTTTGGACCAGACGAGTGGGACAAGGCCTGGCAAAGCACGCGACGAAAACAGCAGCCAAAACAGCAGCCAAAACAGCAGCCAAAACAGCAGCCAAAACAGCAGCGTGGGGCCTGGCCTGGACGGCGGCTGCTAAACGCGCCGGTTGTGCTGCGGGACCCCCTTGGACCTCCCTCTCCCTCCAGCCATCCACATCCTGCCATTCCTGCAATTCCCCGCGTGAGTCAGTGTCTTTTGTTTGTTCTGTCCTGGGGTTAATTAAGTCTGTAGATAAGCTAAAATTTGCACTGTGTCACCTGCGTCTTATGTGTTGTAAATAAAACTTGATTGCTTGCTTTTTGCTTGTGTGTAAATAATAATAAACCCAGTCACGCTTCTGTCCGTCTTCTCGTTTTATTCCTTTTCCTCTTTGCATTCAGTCGTTTTAGTCTTTTCCAGATTGGGCAGCTACGGTGCGATACGGCCAAAGTTCGGGTGGAATCGGGTAAGTTTGTTAGGTCGCGGTCACCAACCGCTCGGTCTACAACATCTAACCGCGATCTGTAACAATATATATATATGTATACATATATATATATATATATATATATATATATATATATATATATATATATATATATATTGTTGCGGATCTGCCGCCGGCCTTCTCCTCTTACCAAGGGGGGATTAGTCCCCTTGTCTTTGACTGACCTGGCGCGACCCGGGACCTATTACGTCCCTTCCGGACAGCGCTAAATAGGGTTTCAGGACCAAATTGGATGTTACCTAAGTACTAGCACTGCCCTGGAAGCGAGGAAATAAGCCCCGCACGAACCACGTTTGTTGGGGATACGCCGAGCGGTTGCGTACACGTGATCCGCGCCGTTATTAATTACTAGACCCGATTGGAGCGATCTAGTTCGTACCACGCTTAGCCAATGGAGAAATCACAGGTACGATCGAATCAGGAAAGAAAGAACACAGGTTTATTTACACTATACAATGGCAGAAGGAGAGGGACACAGAGCCTTATACAGTCTTACTTAATACCCCTGGACAAACGGGCCCATCTCACACACACACTCACACGGGGGTTGCTGATGGGCAGGTTGATGTTCACCAGCGCATCCAGGGATGGCTCCCGTGCAGCTCTCTTTCCAGTCCCTGGCACGTCCCTTGGAGATGGAAGTAGGTGAAAGCAGGAGCTCGCTGCGTGTTGCCTGAACGGAGTGGGTTATCACGGGGCGAATGGGAGGGAGCGGACTTTGGCGTGGCTGGCGGCTATGGCCGCGCTTACTCGCGTGGCTTCACCATTGGTCATTGACACACATTATAACACATCTTTCGGCCGTGAATCCTTTTGGGGCTCGGAGGTACACCGTGACCGGGGTTTGGGGAGGAGCACGTAACAATACACACACATACACATATCCACACACTAGCATAAAACACGACAAATATGATGGCTTGGAACAGTCTATTCGACGGTGCAGCCTCGTGAGTGTGCCAAAGCCTGAAGCCACAGCATAGTGTGAGGTGTGCCTATATCTTCTTTTTTTATTACACATCATCTTACTATAATTCACCAAATGTCCGTCTGTCCGTTCGAATGTACCGCAAAAACGGCTGAACCGATCGCAACTATATTTTGGGTGGGTATTCCTGGGACCCCTGCGAGTAAAATAGGCTATATTGTTTTTCCAAGTTTTCCAATTTTTCCAAACACGATGTAATAATATCTACCGATATGAACAGTGATGTGGCTTTTGTTGAAATTCTACGTAGCAGGAGAGAGATGGTCAACTCCTGACGAACTCTTCCTGTAGAAACGTGCGGCTCCGAAGTAACATGGCAGCATGTGCAAAGCGACTGAGAAACAGGTGTAGCGGCCGCTTCTGTGTTACAGATTCGGCGCGCACTCTTCACACATAAACGTGCGACTGAGAAAGACGTGTTGCGGCCGCTTCCATTTTGCAGAATTCAATCTTTTTTCAAAATGGGCGCCATGTACTTTTTAGATTTTGATGATTTGCGTGCGATATGATTCAACGGATGTTTTCTATGAATCGTTTAAAATAAAAAAAGCCCTCTGATTTTTTGCCCTTTCATTTGGGGCTCCCAATTGAAGCCCCACCCGTAGGGTGGGTACCGTTGCTAGTACAGACATAATTGAACATTCGTTTTACTCTGTGTGCATTGCACATCACATACGTCGAAATTCACCTCCCTGCACCTTGTATTTATTGTCATTAAAAAAAAAAACGCTTCTGTACACCGCCCTTGAAGTTCGATTGGCAAGCCACCATCTACAATTCCAATAGAAGAGATGTAATTACTCTTTTATGGAAAATGTTTTTCGAGTTTGTTTTATCCTCTAAAAAAATGGAAACAGTGAACACACATTCATGGTAAAATATTTGCCTTTTAAACCTACCCTTATAAAGGGGGACATACAAACTGACATTGTGTTTTATATGGAATATATATATATATATATATATATATATATATATATATATATATATATATATATATATATATATATATATATATATATATATATATATATATATATATTGTTACGGATCTCTCCGTCGGCCTCTTATCCCCTTATCGAGGGGGGATTAATCCCCTCGTCTATGACTGACCGACGTGGTCCTGAAGCTGCACAGCTCCCTCCGGAGAGGCAGGGGCGCAACCCCGTTCGCGACCGCGGACAGATGTTAATTGCCGAGCGGTTTAGCAACCGCGGCACAAACCATTAGCAGGGACTAAACCCGATCCTGAAACGTTGGCCAAAATCGCGCCACAGGTTTTCAATGGGGAAATCACAAAGACGACCGGATGAGCATGAAGAAGAAGAACGAAGGTAGGAAATACAAATATTATTGATTTTGCTAACTATTATTTACACAATCAAAAGAACCAAGGAGAAGGAAAGATAATACAATAAAGACAGAAAGAATGGAAGGACCAGAAGACACAGTGCAATTACTAGCTTACCTATTCAGTCTTACTTAACCCCAGGACAAGACAAAAGACAGACGACGGTCAGACTCACACGAATGGGAAATGAAGGCAGGAACGAATGGCGGGAAGGAGAGGTAGGTTCAACTGGAACCGGAGCACGGTCGGGCCGGGAGTGAGCAGCCGCCGCCCCTTCTCGATCGGTTTCGCACGGCGGCATTCCTTCGCGGCCACGGTCGAAACTGCCGTCAAAGCTCAAAGCTGCGGTGGTTAAAGCTGCGGTGGTTCAAGCTGCGGTGGTTCAAGCTGCGGTAGTTCAAGCTGTGGTGGTTCAAAGCTCATGGGACATCCCTCTCTCATCTCCTAGATCACGCAGCTCTTGTGGGGGCGTTCCGCTGCGGGTTATATAGGCCACACCCTCGAAACTTCGCGAACCTCCCCGATCGTTCTCTCTTCGCCCTCTCAAGCCCAACCCCTCGTGCTTGGTTGGTCGGCAAGGGCTCTCCTGGCTCCACCCTCTGATGACGTGGTGGAGACACGCCTTTCTTCTCCGAGCTGGAGCACATGGCAATGGCGGCAAATGCAGAAAACCGCCCAATGCAGTTGGCAATGGAGGCTTTGGGATATGGAAGGGAACTATCTTATGTCATCTGATGCAATGCAGTGTCAACTAGTGGGAACAGAGCCTTAAACTACATAGAATAAGGAGATAACTATTTAGAAGGATATATGATTTGCTACGTGCATGTATATGGATTAACCAGGAGGACGACCTTTGACCTTTACACTACGGAGGGTGATATTTACAACAACATTCATGACACTTACAACAATAAAAAAAAAACACAGGATTCTCAAATCCACAACAATATATATATATATGTATATATATATATATATATATATATATATATATATATATATATATATATATATATATATATATATATCCATATGTGCATTAGCTCCATTATGTTAAGATCATAAGGTTATTTGTTTGGTTACTGCTTGTTACTGGTTACATTTGGGTCCATATTCGCATGATATATGAATCAAATGTTATTTCATGTAGGGCATGTCCTTCACGCTGAGTTGATCGAGCCCCATTTGTGGCAAGCGAGCCACTTTCATTGTCGTGAGGGATTTGCTAACCAGTCTGGCTTGGCTGAATACCTTCCATCAGATTAACTTTCGTGGTGGTTTCTGCACTGGTACACAAGGGAGCGGTTACACATGTGGGGCACCACAAATATCCATGTCGCCCACTGCCTCCACTTTCTCTCAATCTATCTCATGTCTAATGTTGACGACATGTGTGGCCTCATGCACAGTGGTATGAAACGGGACAGACCGTTTGCACACGCCATTGGAGGCTTATATAATCTCGTTTTGTGTTGGTTTTGTGTACTTGATTGGAAACTCTCCATGTGGAAACAGTGGTTCATTGTCTGAGGAAGGTCGCTGGGAAGCGGGTGAAACGTCACTCGAAACCGGGTATGCTCTTGCTTATTAATTAAATTGGCAGAGTAGATCTAGTTACCTTTAGATGGATGCGCCTTTCTTAAAATATATATATATATATATATATATATATATATGTGTGTGTGTGTGCAACAAAATTTCAAAATTGGTCTCTTGGCATTTACATCACAAAACTTTACAGTGTGGTCCAGCAAGGCACAATGAGGTTACAACATATGTCTTCAAAATAGTTTTCAGGTTAGTGTCCCAGAAAAAAAAAAAGATCACAATGTGTAAATGTAACATTTTTTTCCATTTTACATCACAAAAACTCTATCGCGTTGTCCAGTAAGGACAAATAGGATTTATTTTCAAAAAAAGTTGTTAATTTTTTTGGGTCCAATTTTTTGTCCCAATTTTTTTTTTCAAGTGTACAGTGTGTTCCAAAAGAAATGATCACTTTGTGGAAAAAATCGCAAGTTTAAATTGCCCACTGAAGGTGGGCCGATGCTAGTCGTGATAATGCCCTGGGGAACAATGCGTATTGTCTGCTTATATCATTATCTCCTAGTGCTTGTAACCCCTCTTGGAATTGTACATTGCTGGATTGTGATGTAACAAGTAAAAATAAATGTTAAATGCAAATGATGAAAAGCATTTTTTTTGTATGCCTAACCAAAGTCGAGGTGCGGAGTGGAGTTGAGTCCTTCATTATTAGCATTCAGACATTCAAAAGCAATTCCTTTTTGTTTTTGCCAAACTGACTGAAGAAAGAAAACGATTTCCAAAATTAATTTTTCATGACGAGCAGAACATATCCGAACAAAGATGTATTATGCATTCGATAAATAAATTATTCAGGGACATACAGTTTTATCTCACAAGAGCATTTGAGTCAATGCACCCATTCATTGCCTTTACCATTATACACCAAATGTTCAGAAGATTGGTGAAGGTGCTTCAAGCTTCATTTCGTGGGAATTCCTTGTGTGTTTATGAGGTGTGGAAGTTACATGATTATTATATATCTGTGCAACTGCTGTGCCTGAAACGTGACTATAAAAATATATTGGGATGAAATCACTGAATTGACCATTTAACGAGGACATGAAGTGTTCTGGCTCTACTATGCTCGAGGTACACACGACTCTGCCTACACATCACTCATTCTGCTTTGAAAATGCCCACTCCATTTCCATCATGGTCACACTCCGTCTCCACCACGGTCACACTCCGTCTCCACCACGGTCACACTCCGTCTCCACCACGGTCACACACCGCCTCCACCACGGTCACGCTCCGTCTCCACCACGGTCACGCTCCGCCTCCACCACGGTCACGCTCCGTCTCCATCATGGTCACAACACGTCTCCACCATGGTCACAACACGTCTCCACCATGGTCACAACACGTTTCCACCATGGTCACAACACGTCTCCACCATGGTCACAACATGTCTCCACCATGGTCACAACATGTCTCCACCATGGTCACAACATGTCTCCACCATGGTCACATGTCTCCACCATGGTCACAACATGTCTCCACCATGGTCACAACACGTCTCCACCATGGTCACAACATGTCTCCACCATGGTCACAACATGTCTCCACCATGGTCACAACATGACTCCACCATGGTCACAACATGTCTCCATCATGGTCGCACTCCGTCTCCACCACGGTCACACTCCGTCTCCACCACGGTCACACTCCGTCTCCACCAGGGTCACACTCCGTCTCCACCACGGTCACACTCCGTCTCCACCACGGTCACACTCCATCTCCACCACGGTCACACTCCGTCTCCACCACGGTCACACTCCGTCTCCACAACGGTCACACTCCGTCTCCACAACGGTCACACTCCGTCTCCACCACGGTCAGTCGGTCACACTCCGTCTCCACCACAGTCACACTCCGTCTCCACCACGGTCACACCCAGTCTCCACCACGGTCACACCTGATCTGCACCACGCTCTCACTCATTCACCATCACACTCTCACTCAGTCTCTACCACACTTTCACTCCATCTCCACTACGCTCACTGCAAAGGGCCATTTCGAGTGTGAGAGATGTCAAACATGTAGGCCACGACTGGTGATGACACCACAACATTCAAGTGAAGTGTCAGGTTAGGGCTTATTTAAAATTTAAAAAATGAAGCTTTGTGAAGTAGTCTGTCTGATTTCTGATGAGATTTCCACTTTGGCCAGAGTAAGAGAATGACATGTATCCATATTGAATATCATTACGCAAGACTTCCTCCAGCTTTTGATCTTTTTCAGGTTGTGGTTCCGTTGATGAAAGGTCTTGATAAGTTCGCTGAAGTCACCACAATTTAAGGACAAGAAAGAGCAATCAGAGATTGCAGACCCTCGCCAGTATGTGTTTTCAGTGGTTTTTAAGGCTTTTGTGTTAAAACAAATATGGCGGTCGAACCACGTGACCGATGACGTCATCATTTTACAAAATCTCCACCAATTTATCCCTAGATTATGCTCAATAAATTTCATCTTGATCGGATGATGTTTTGTACTTGTCGAATTACGACGTCATAATGGAGGCACCTCTGACATCATTAATATATGTTATTCCTACATGGAGAGTTCTTTACAATGAGCCATGTCTCAATTTTTTCTATGCAGCGTCTCAATCTTTCGGAGATAGAGAGGTGCAAATGTTTTCGGTTTTTCCAAGATGGCGCCAGAACCACGTGACCAATGACGTCATAATTATCATTAAAACAAATCTTCTTCTTCAAAAATGGAAAAAATTACAGAGAAACGCTCTGCTTCTGATAAATCTTCTTCTTCAAAAATGAAAAAAATTACAGAGAAACGATAAATCTTCTTCTTCAAAAATGGAAAAAATTACAGAGAAACGATCTGCTTCTGATAAATCTTCTTCAAAAATGGAAAAAAAATACAGAGAAACGTTCTGCTTCTGATAAATCTTCTTCTTCAAAAATGCAAAAATTTACAGAGTTCTGATAAATCTTCTTCTTCAAAAATGGAAAAAATTACAGAGAAACGCTAAATCTTCTTCTTCAAAAATGGAAAAAATTCCAGAGAGATGATCTGCTTGACTCTCCCCTCTGGGCTGGTGCTCCTGCCTCACACCTAGCTCGTCTTCACGCTGTTGAAAGCAAAGCATTCAGAATCATTGGAATCTCCCGCGATGAAGCTAACTCCAAGGGCCTCTCACTCACTCACCGCAGGCAAGTTGGTGGTCTTTCCGTCTTCTACCGACTCCTCTCTGGCCTTGCCCCCCCCCCCAGCTCTCTCTGGGCTCTGTCCCACAAATATTCCTACAGGTCGCACAAGATCTGCCTGCAACCCTCTTATGGTTAAACTGCCAAAATCAAGACTCTCTGCTCACCTTCACTCCTTCATTCCTCTTTTCTCCCGCATCTGGAACAAACTCCCTCACTCTCTTCAATCCCACTCCACCCTCCAGGTCTTTAAAACAACTGTTCACCACCATCTCTTATCTTCCCCCATCCAAAACCTTGATCTTTTCTATCCCCGATAATTTCACCCCAATTCCACTTTTTGAAATACCAACTTCTGTCCTGGAAGTCCTTGGTGTCCTTGTGTTTTATACTTCTCCCACCCCCCCCCCCGCCCCCCTTCCCACGCCTCCTCCCCCCAAGCCCTCTCCCTCCCACACATCTCACTGCTCTTAAATGTTGTGTGCTCTCAAGTGTTTGTGTGCTTCCCATTCTCTTGTCTTCCGCTCCCTCTTTTTATATATTTTGTTTGTCTGGTTGATTTGTTTGTGAAGTAAATGTCAGCTCTTTCACGAGCCTCGATTCAGTATACAAGGAAAAAAATAAAAATAATTATACAGGTGGAGTTGCACCGATGGTGAAAATTTCCTGTCATTCGGACCAACGGTTGCAGAGAAAGTCATATTTATTCTGTGCGGACAAACAAACAGACAGACAGACAAACAGACAGATGAAAAATCACTCATAGAGCGACACTTGGAAAAAGTGAACAAAGTAGAATGGCATTCTGTAGCGCATCCCTTTCACCTCAAAAATAATTAGTGGTTGAATTCAGTGACCTGATATGCAACGTCTTCAAAGTTTAAGTTAATCGCGTAAAAATTGACAATCTTCTTACTATTAATTCACCAAATGTCCGTCCGTCTGTCTATCCGTTCGAAGGTACCGCAAAAACGGCTGAACTGATCGCAACGATATTTTGGGTGGGTAATCCGAGGACCCCCTGGAGTAAAATGGGCTAAATTGTTTTTCCAATTTTCCAGTTTTTCCAAACACGATGGAATAATATTTACCGATATGAACAGTGATGTGGCTTTTGTTTAAATTATACGTACCAGGAGAGAGTAGATCGACTCCTGACGAACTCTTCCTATATAAATGTGCGGCTCCGAAGTAACATGGCAGCGTGTGCAAAGCGACTGAGAAACAGGTGTAGCGGCCGCTTCCGTGTTACAGATTCAGCGCGCACTCTTCACATATAAACGTGCGATTGAGAAAGACGTGTGGTGGCCGCGCCCGTTTTGCAGAATTCAATCTTTTTTCAAAATCGGCGCCATGTACTGTTTAGATTTTGATGATTTGCGTGTGATATGATTTAACGGATGTTTACATAAATCGGTTAAAATAAAAAAAAGCCTTAAATTTCTGATATTTTGCCTTTTCATTTGGGCCTCCCAATTGAAGCCCCGCCGTAGGACGGGTACCGTTGCTAGTTGGATGAAAATTGAGGATTTTAGAAATTTGATGTTTTTTTTTTGTTTGTTTGTTTTGTATAAAAATGAGGCTCGTGAAAGAGCTAACATAAATCACACAGAAAGACAAACCGACACATAAAACATATAACATGGGGAGCGCTAGACAAGATGGGGAGAGAGGGGGAAGGACACAAACACAACATTTGAGAGCAGGGACATCGAGAGATCTGTGGGAGGGAGAGGGCTTTGGGGGGGGGAAGAGACATGGGAAGGGGGGGGGGGGAGGTGGGAGAGGTATAAAACATATGGACACTGCAAGGACTTCCAGCAAAGAAGTTGGAATTTCAAACAAAGTGGATCTGGGGTGAAATTAGCGGGGGTAGAAAAGATCAAGGTTTTGGATTGGGGAAGATAAGAGATGGTGGTGAACAGCCGTTTTAAAGACCTGGAGGGAGGAGTGGGATTGAAGAGAGTGAGGGAGTTTGTTCCAGAGGCGGGAGAAAAGAGGAATGAAAGAGTGAAGGTGAGCAGAGAGTCTTGATTTTGGCAGTTTAACCATAAGAGGGTTGCAGGCAGATCTTGTGCGACCTGCAGGAATATTTGGGGGACAGAGCCCAGAGAGAGCTGGGGGAGCAAGGCAGGAGAGGAGTCGGTTGAAGACGGAAAGACCACCAACCTGCCTGCGGTGATTAAGTGAAAGGCCCTCGGAGATAGCGTCATCGCGGGAGATTCCAATGATTCTGAACGCTTTGGTTTCAACAGCGTGAAGACGAGCTAGGTGTGAGGCAGGAGCACCAGCCCAGAGGGGAGAGCAGTACTCCATTGAGCTGCGGATGAAAGCCTTGTATGTGCTGAGGAGCTCAGGTGTGCCAAGGAAGGACTTCGCACGACGGAGGATGCCCAGTCGGCGACTGGCTTTGGAGGCCAGCTTGGAAATGTGGTTTTCCCAGGAAAGATCATGGCAGATAGTGAGACCCAAAAGCTTGAGTTGCAGAACTTCTTGGAGAGGATTATTCAGAAAGTCGATGGGAGGGTTGTCCAGTCGGTCTTTTCGGAGAGACATCGTAAGAGTGTGAGATTTGTCAGGATTGAAAGACATGTTCCACTTGTTTGCCCAGTCTGTGATTTTGTCCAGGTCTGCAGAGAGTGAGGAGGCTGCAGACTGCCGATCTGAGGGATGAGGAATGGAGCGGCAGAGAGTGGAGTCATCATCAAAGAGATAGAGAGGATTTTCAAGAGAGTCAGAGAGATCATTGATGAAGACCAGAAAAAGCACAGGGCCCAGAACCTTTTGGCCTCAGCTGATCTCAAAAATAGTTGGTGGTTGAATTCAGTTAGCCGATATGTAAATCCTATTCAAATTTCAAGTCAATCGGATGAAAATTGAGGATTTTAGAAATTCAAAAACAAGTGGTTGACTTTTGGCCTGTGTTGACCTTTTGGCCTATACTGATCTCAAAAATAGTTGGTAGTTGAATTCAGTAAGCCGATATGTAAATCCTATTCAAATTTCAAGTCAATCAGATGAAAATTGAGGATTTTAGAAATTCAAAAAGAAGTGGTTGACTTTTGGCCTATATTGACCTTTTGGCCTAAGCTGATCTCAAAAATAGTTGGTGGTTGAATTCAGTTCGCAGATATGTAAATCCTATTCAAATTTCAAGTCAATCGGGTGAAAATTGAGGATTTTAGAAATCTGAAAAAAGTGGTTGACCTTTGGCCTATGTTGACCTTTTGGCCGATGCTGATCTCAAAAATAGTTAGTGGTTGAATTCAGTTAGCCGATATGTAAATCCTATTCAAATTTCAACTCAATCGGATTAAAATTGAGGATTTTAGAAATTTGAAAAAAGTGGTTGACCTTTGGCCAATGTTGACCTTTTGACCTCAAAAATATATAGGATTTTTGTTGGACCACAAACTCTACCATTTGGTGAAGTTTCGTGAAGATCGGTTTAAAATTGTGACCTGTAGGCAAGTACAAGTGAGCGGACAGACAAACAAACACACAAACACACAAACCGGAGTGAGCAACATACTTGCAAAAAAAATTTTTTTTTTTTTGCTAAGTAACAAACGGACTCAAATGCAATACCCTCTCCTCAGGCGAGGGTAAAAATGGATATTTGCATTGGTCACAGGAGACAAGGTCAAACACGTGGAACCCTTTCTCTTCAATATTCCTCTTTGTAGAGTTTAGTATCATTGCACCTTATCCTTCAGGTCACTCTGTGGTTGTTCATCTTCGCCACAATGATCTCAATTAGGCTCGACAAGAGGGAGCAATTTGGCATTGCTGGATTCAATTACTGGATCACAAAAGTTTTGTTTTATGATAAGGAGGGATGAACTTGGACTCAGATGGAATCCAGGCAAGGCTACAGACGCTAGAGGACGCTACCTGCTGCAATACTGTGCTGGCAGCGTGGAAACATGGCTATCCCAGCAAGAATAAATTCCACGTTTTCTGTAAGACATTCTTTCTGTAAGACTGTGGCTGTAAGACCTGGACCTGTACAGACATTATAAGCCCACGTCTCAATGGTTTTGAGATGCGAGCAGTGACACATGTCATGAGAATCCCATGGAAGGAGCACGTCACTAATAAAGCAGTCCACCAAATTGCACAGTTAACACAGCTTACATCAGAATTGAACGGGTACAGCTCCAACACCGAGACAGCAATGTAGTAGTATCTCTTTAGAACAATGATCAAGAACTTATCAAGAACAGTGGAAATCCCTTTAGGAAGATCCGGATGAAGCAAAGGCATGGTCTAATGTCTAGCACTTACTATTTAATGGCAATAAATGCAAAGTCCTGCACATTGGAAGAACAAACATCGAGGCAAGCTTCAACATAAATGAAGCTGACGTCAAATAAGCCCATAGTGTAGCAGCATAGCAAACCTGTTGTGCATTTTGTGATACAAGCACCAAATTTGGCACAAATGTACATTAATATGTTGCGAACATTTTCAGATATTGGGCCACTTGAAATTCCGTAATTTATTTTTTCAAATTTTTTCAAATTTCGTAATTTCAAATTTTTCGGGTGACACCGTCACAATTTCGGTCTTCGAGGCCGGCCGATATAGTGGGGCGGCTTAGCCCAAATATTCAAAAGAATTGTGCATTTTGTGATACAAGCACCAAATTTGGCACAAATGTACATTAATATGTTGCGAACATTGTGTGGTCAGCAATGAAGACGAGAGTCTGAATTACATGTATGCAAAAGACCTTGTGAACCAGTGAAGCAAATACACGGGTAAGCATGAATTAAATCTAGGGCATGATATAATTTCCATGATGTTTACCTCTACACTCAATGGTGGAAAGAGGTAATGTTTTGATCCCAGCTTGTCTGTATGTCTGTTTGTCTGTTAGTCCACAAAATTCCAGACAAAGCTTGTAGTAGTGGTAGTTGTAGTGGTAGTGGTGATAACAGAAATTGTTATATAGAACTGAACTTATATTATTATTATATGCAGAAAATAACTTCATTTCTATATGCCCTGCAGTGGACAGGTTAATTGGTTTATGCACTGAAGGGGTCACCCTGGTGTGCACTGCTGTGTTCTGCCTCACTGAGTTGTTCAGGTATGATGTACTCAGCACAAGCTTCCGGTCGGCCCGGAGGTGGGGGTGCGGGGCCTGTCACGGAACGTCAAAACAAACGGCCTGCCGGGGCCGCCCAAAAGTCGGGCGTGAGGGGCGCGTCCACTAATGGAACGCCTCTCGCTTCCCAGATCGAGGGCCACGTGGTCAGGAGAACCTCGTCCCTTCCGGTCACACTTTGCCTATCGGCCGGCCTCGAAGACCGAAATTGTGACGGTGTCACCCGAAAAATTTGAAATTACGAAATTTGAAAAAAAAAATTACGGAATTTCAAGTGGCCCAATATCTGAAAATGTTCGCAACATATTAATGTACATTTGTGCCAAATTTGGTGCTTGTTTCACAAAATGCACAATTCTTTTGAATATTTGGGCTAAGCCGCCCCACTACCACCATTAGAAAGACCTGGGTGTACTAATAGGCACAAACATGTCTCGTCAGCTGTTCTTCAAGCCAACCAAATATGAGGAGTTATTGAAATAGGTTTCTCCCACATGACAACAGAAATACCACCAATTGTCTTCACAATTCTAGTCAGGCCCAAGAGTGAGTGAGGGAACATCCTCTGGCATACAAGAAGGAGAGTCGCTGAAGGGGAAAGGATTGAGAAGATTTAGAGGCTTGTGGCTGGACCAATACCCAAATGAGGAGGATTCCCAATGGCCAGAAGTCCTAAATCTTCACTATATGTACTGCGGAAGGGGCATAGGTGATAAGATCACAGTGTGCAACCTCCTCTATGGGTACCAACAGAATTCTTTTTCTCAGCTACAAAAAGCATGACTTCGAGAGGACACCTTATAAGATTGTGCAAGAGATCCAGACTTGATGTTGTCAGGAACAGGTGGTTTTAGCCATGAATGGGACAACTTCCCTGCAAATGTCGTGGAAGCACCGACAGTAGAATTCTCGCATCCACGTTTAAATCTCAGGACCCAGACACAGACAGCGGACGCACACTCACCAGGATCGTGCTCCATCAACACAAAATCAAACCCGTCTGCCCAAACTGTTCAACAAACAAAATATTTTGCCACAAGTTTGACATTGGTCATGCCCATTCAAGGGATGGCCACGTGGCTCCAACTAGCGTTTATGTAGTGAATGGCAAAACACTCTCGGTCACGGCAAAAAAGTGCCTAAGCATGATGCCAAGAAAACCCTAAGTGTCGCTAGACCACTCAGCCTCGACTTTGTTCTTCTTCTTCCGTACGCCGCACATGGCTGCGGGTGGCATCATTTGCTGGAGCACAGCTGCACCACTAATGCAGTGGCCCTTGTAGGTTACAGCAGGAATTGTAATTTGGCCAGAGTGCCGGCGATAGCTCGTCTAATATTTGTGAAGGACATTGTAGGATCTTTAATGCCCACCAAATCATGTTGGCAGATTGGAAACCAGTTTAAAGTCCATCTGAGGGACAGCACACATACTGATGAATCACCCTGCGAAATACCAACCCGGCTTTGACTTTGAGAAAAACTGAAGGTTCCTGTCAGGTTGGTCGCTCAAGAGGAAGCACCACCTTTAGAGGCCATTTTTCCCCGCAGCGCGGGGGTTGGCCTTTTTGGGGCACCGTGGTCCCCTTTTTGAAGCAATGTTTTATGGCCGGATGTCCTTCCTGCCACCAACCCTGTTGGTCACCTCTTGTGACACACAGGGAATTACCAGTGAGCTGGTACTCAATTTGCCGACGTTGGAAGGACTAGGGCATGCCCGTACTATATATATATCTAAAATTATATCCCCCCCCTCTATTTACATGAAATGGTTTGGTGCATTCGCAAAGCCAAAGCGAACGGCTTGCGAGTACGGTGACAATCCCCCCCCTCTATTTACATGAAATGGTTTGGTCCAAAGCGAACGGCTTGCGAATACGGTGACAATCCCCCCCCCCCCCTCTATTTACATGAAATGGTTTGGTCCAAAGCGAACGGCTTGCGAGTACGGTGACAATCCCCCCCCTCTATTTACATGAAATGGTTTGGTCCAAAGCGAACGGCTTGCGGAGTTTGGTAAAGAAATCGCCATAGCATGCACAAACGCGCAGGAAAGCGAAAGAATCGCAAATTAGTTTTAATTAGTTTTAAAACATAGTTTAACGCCAACATAGTTTGCCAACGTGAAATAAATGAATACGCTCTCAAATGTGCCGTCCGAGGCAGAGTCTGTTCGCCACGTTCGGCACACGTGATAGCTCGCTGCTCTCTGATTGGTTGAATCGTTTTTTGGACATAGCTCGCTAACTACTTGTCCGATTAATATGAAACCTTGAAAAGGCACATCCTCGGGTCCCCAGCAATATACCTGGCAAGTTTCAAGTATATCGGACCCGTGGTTGTCGAGAAACAGCGGTCACAGACAGACACACTGAGATTACTGGCATTATAGATAGACTAGGGCATGCCCGTACTATATATATATCTAAAATTATATCCCCCCCCCCTCTATTTACATGAAATGGTTTGGTCCATTCGCAAAGCCAAAGCGAACGGCTTGCGAGTACGGTGACAATCCCCCCCCCCCCCCTCTATTTACATGAAATGGTTTGGTCCAAAGCGAACGGCTTGCGAGTACGGTGACAACCCCCCCCCCCCCTCTATTTACATGAAATGGTTTGGTCCAAAGCGAACGGCTTGCGAGTACGGTGACAATCCCCCCCCTCTATTTACATGAAATGGTTTGGTCCAAAGCGAACGGCTTGCGGAGTTTGGTAAAGAAATCGCCATAGCGTGCACAAACGCGCAGGAAAGCGAAAGAATCGCAAATTAGTTTTAATTAGTTTTAAAACATAGTTTAACGCCAACATAGTTTGCCAACGTGAAATAAATGAATACGCTCTCAAATGTGCCGTCCGAGGCAGAGTCTGTTCGCCACGTTCGGCACACGTGATAGCTCGCTGCTCTCTGATTGGTTGAATCGTTTTTTGGACGTAGCTCGCTAACTACTTGTCCGATTAATATGAAACCTTGAAAAGGCACATCCTCGGGTCCCCAGCAATATACCTGGCAAGTTTCAAGTATATCGGACCCGTGGTTGTCGAGAAACAGCGGTCACAGACAGACACACAGAGATTACTGGCATTATAGATAGACTAGGGCATGCCCGTACTATATATATATCTAAAATTATATCCCCCCCCTCTATTTACATGAAATGGTTTGGTCCAGCGAACGGCTTGCGTGAACGGAAAGCGAACGGCTTGCGAGTCCGTAAGTCCGGAAGTGACGTCCTCATTTGACTGTCCGGAAGGTCGCATATCGCAGTTACGATGAATCGCAAATTAGTTTTATTTAGTTTTAAAACATAGTTTAACGCCAACATAGTTTGCCAACGTGAAATAAATGAATACGCTCTCAAATGTGCCGTCCGAGGCAGAGTCTGTTCGCCACGTTCGGCACACGTGATAGCTCGCTGCTCTCTGATTGGTTGAATCGTTTTTTGGACATAGCTCGGTAACTACTTCTCCGATTAATATGAAACCTTGAAAAGGCACATCCTCGGGTCCCCAGCAATATACCTGGCAAGTTTAAAGTATATCGGACCCGTGGTTGTCGAGAAACAGCGGTCACAGACACACAGACACACAGAGATTACTGGCATTATAGATAGACTAGGGCATGCCCGTACTATATATCTATCTATAATTCCAGTAATCTCTGTGTGTCTGTGTGTCTGTGTGTGTGTCTGTGTGTTTGTCTGTGACCGCTGTTTCTCGACAACCACGGGTCAGATATACTTGAAACTTGCCAGGTATATTGCTGGGGACCCGAGGATGTGCCTTTTCAAGGTTTCATATTAATCGGACAAGTAGTTACCGAGCTATGGCGATTTCTTTACCAAACGCCACAAGCCGTTCGCTTTGGACCAAACCATTGCATGTAAATAGAGGGGGGGGGGGGGGGGATTGTCACCGTACTCGCAAGCCGTTCGCTTTGGACCAAACCATTTCATGTAAATAGAGGGGGGGGATTGTCACCGTACTCGCAAGCCGTTCGCTTTGGACCAAACCATTTCATGTAAATAGAGGGGGGGGATTGTCACCGTACTCGCAGGCCGTTCGCTTTGGACCAAACCATTTCATGTAAATAGAGGGGGGGGGATATAATTTTAGATATATATATAGTACGGGCATGCCCTAGTATATCTAAAATTATATCCCCCCCCCTCTATTTACATGAAATGGTTTGGTCCAAAGCGAACGGCTTGCGAGTACGGTGACAATCCCCCCCCTCTATTTACATGAAATGGTTTGGTCCAAAGCGAACGGCTTGCGAGTACGGTGACAATCGCCCCCCTCTATTTACATGAAATGGTTTGGTCCAAAGCGAACGGCTTGCGGAGTTTGGTAAAGAAATCGCCATAGCGTGCACAAACGCGCAGGAAAGCGAAAGAATCGCAAATTAGTTTTAATTAGTTTTAAAACATAGTTTAACGCCAACATAGTTTGCCAACGTGAAATAAATGAATACGCTCTCAAATGTGCCGTCCGAGGCAGAGTCTGTTCGCCACGTTCGGCACACGTGATAACTCGCTGCTCTCTGATTGGTTGAATCGTTTTTTGGACATAGCTCGGTAACTACTTGTCCGATTAATATGAAACCTTGAAAAGGCACATCCTCGGGTCCCCAGCAATATACCTGGCAAGTTTCAAGTATATCGGACCCGTGGTTGTCGAGAAACAGCGGTCACAGACAAACACACAGACATACACACATACACACACACACACACACACACACAGAGATTACTGGAATTATAGATAGATAAATAAATAAATCCCAGACAATCCTAGATTTCAATCCCTTCCACATGGGCACACCACTGATAGCTCTCCTCATAACTAATTGTGAAAAGCTCATTGTACAACATTCTGTGACTTCATTGATAAAGGTGCAGCAGCAAATATTTGTATAACACCATAACAAAGTGGAGGAAAATCGGCATTGTCTGTAGTACGACATCCGACCCTTGGCCTGTGACAAGAGCAAGGGAATTCCAGTTCCTGAAGGAGCAATAATAGGAGGATACAAACTGCTTTTCATGTGCCAGTCACAGAGTCAAATTTCACCTCCCTCTGTGTAAGCAGAGTCACGCTTAATAATTTATTGCTTGAAGAGATTAAGGCTCTTTTCATCAGGAACAGTGAATGCGGCCACGTTCGTTCCACGGAGGTCCTGAAAGCAGATAATTGAGTCCAAGCAAAAGAACCCTGGGCCAACCTTCCCCTTTGAGTTCACGTTGTTTTGACATGGCAGCTCCACCGCACTTATTTGTTCCTTTCTATAGCCTCACAAAGGGTGCTTTCTCGCCTTGTGCAAATTAGGGATACTAGGGTTCAGTTACACATGAGAATTCTTGCCTGACAACACATGGCTTTAGGTAAACTTCATATTGAGTGTATTTACAATCCTCCATCCATATTGTACTAGTGACTAGTAACTCTTACTAGTCCATATTGTCCATAGTGTATTTCAATCAATATTGAGTGTAAAGGATTTCTTGGGTTTACAATCCACTCAAAGAAGTTTTGTCAGTCAAGCTTTTGGGTCTCACTATCTACCATGATCTTTCCTGGAAAAACCACATTCCCAAGCTGGCCTCCAAAGTCAGTCGCAGACTGGGCATCCTCCATCACGCAAAGTCCTTCTTTGACACCTCTGAGCTCCTCACCACATACAAAGCTTTCATCTGCAGCTTGATGGAATACTGCTCTCCCCTCTGGGTTGGTTCTCTTGCCTCATACCTAGCTCAGCTTTACGCTGTAGAAACCAAAGCTTTCAGAATCATTGGAATCTCCCGTGATGAAGCCGATTCTGAAGGCCTTCCACTCTCTCACCGCAGGCAGGTAGGTGGTATTTCTGTCTTCTCTGGCCTTGCTCCCCCTGCTCTGTCTGTGCTCTGTCCCCCAAATATTCCTCCAGGACACACAAGATCTGTCAGCAACCCTCTTCTGGTGAAACTGCCAAAATGAAGACTCACTGCTCACCTTCACTCCCCACAAGGTCAATCCTCTTTTTTCCCGCCTCTGGAACAAACTCCCCCACTCCCTTCAATCCCACTCCTCCCTCCAGGTCTTCAAAACAGCTCTTCACCACCATCTCTTATCTTCCCCCATCCAAAACCTTGATCTTTTCTACCTCCGTTAATACACCTCAAATCCACCTCCTTCAAATTCCGTTTTCTTTCCTAAAAGTCACATATTAATACGAGCGAAGCTCGTGTCCACTTGTTTATCCCATGTTCCCTGCCCCAGCGCACTCCCTTCCACAGATCTCCTGATGTTCCTGTTCCCTACTGTTGTTGTGCTTCCCCCTCTCCCGCTCCCTTTATTATATGTTCTATGTGTTAGCTCTTATACGAGCCTCGACTTAGTATACAAAAAAAACTGTAACAGGGCATCTGTTTATTCCCAATGCATGGGAAGTGGCTAAAAGGAGAAAGTTGAATTGATAGAAGAGAGAGAATGGAGGATATAAGGAGGATATAAAGGATGGTCGGCAGCATGGGAGTTGTGGGGATGGAAGGGAAAGAAGTTTGGGAGTTGATTGGATTTAGAGGATGGGAGGGAAAGATGCTTATGGAACATATGGATGGAAGTCAGGGGAAGGGGATGCCCAAAAAAATTCCAACATATTTACGCACATGATAAATGTATGAATATTAAAGCATACATGACTTCAAACAAGAACTCTCCTCACAACCAAAGTAAAGTGTGCTGGAGAACTTGCAAGCCTTTAAAGAATGAACTCACAGCTACCGTTCCAAGGTGTCAATCTTCGGTGAAGCCCATCGTGCATGCTCGGCATTACAAGGGTAGCGAGAGGCAGGAAGATAGATAAAAGGACGACAACAAACCGAGACAGGTATTTGCCAGTTAACGTTTGGCAACCATGGATTCAACTTGTCACATCTTGTGGCTGCGAGGATTTGAACGTCTTTGAAGACAAAAGACTGGACGAGCGAAGCTGCAGCCAAGTTGTCAAATGAAAGGACTCACTGGCACGCATCATCCATCGCCCAACCTAACGTAATAAAAACATCACAGCTTCGTGGCTGTGTGGTCAATTCCTTTAATGATGGAGGGTCTTACATCAAACACTATGACGTTTGAGAGTGGACAAAGCACACAAAATGTGTTCGTCCGTGTGTGTGTGCATCTGTAACAATCCGTTCCACCTATTGGTTAGACAGTTCACCTGATTCCACCCGAAGTTTCAACGTGATGAAAATTCATATGTTTGCCATCTTGATGCTTCTTGCTGCTATGCGTGGCCAAAGACATCTTCAAAGCCATTACATTCACAATGGCGATGCCCTTATAAGTTTTCCCCTCAGTGTAAAACGACCAAAGCGACAGTTAAAAGGATGCCAAAAGGCGTCAGGGTCTTGTGAAGTTAGACCTCAACGATAGATGCAGCGGTGTTGCCTTATACACCACCCACATAACTATGTGGCATTCTCAAGCAGGGCTTAAATCCATGACATTACCTCCACCACAAAAGATGGATGGAGGTTATGTTTTCACCTCTGTCTGTTTGTTTATCTGTTTGTTTGTCTGTGAACAAGATATCTCAAAAAGGTGTGGGCGGATTTGGATGAAATTTGGCAGAGATGTAGCGTATGTGACAAGGACGAAGTGATTAGATTTTGGTGAAGATCCGGATCCGTCTAGTAGAATGTTTTAAGTGATTCTTCAGCATTGGGAGATATGGCCAAAAACGATCTATACCAGGATATCTCAAAAAGTTGTGAACTCTTTCGGACAAAATTTGGCGCAGAGGTTGCAAATGTGACGAGGAAGAATTGATTCAATTTTGGTGAAGATCTGAATCCGGATCCGGATCAGAGAATTTTTAAAGTGATTCTTCACCATTGAGTGATAGGGCTAAAACCGATACATAGCACGATATCTCAAAAGGTTATGGAAGAATTTGGATGAAACTTGGTGGACCGATTGGGTGTGTGACAAGGACGAATCGATTCGATTTTGCTGACGATCTGAATATGGATTCGGATAGGAGAATTATTTAATTTGTTAAAGTGATTTTTCACCATTGAGAGATTGGCCGATAAGCGATACATTACATGATATTAAAAAAAGTTATGGACGAGTTATGACTAAACTTGGTGGACAAGTTGGTTTGGTGACAAGAACAAGCCGAATATTTTTTGGCTCAGGTCCGAATACAGATCCGGCCTATCAGTGGGATACAAAACAAACTGTTCAGCCTGGCGGAGGTATGTGCTCTACCGAGTACCATTCTAGTTCTAAAGGTATTTGTCCAAGGTCATTATGTTTTGCTTTTAACAATGTGTATCCGTAATATGCATCAGGAAGAAGATATTTGCTTTTGGGTTGTCTCTTAGCACAATTAACCATTCAAGGTCATATATCTTTTCCGCATATCTCACAGGATTGTGAGTTGACCAGGTGACAATGCTGGATCATGACCTGTCGGAGCTGTTTCAATCGCGGTTTCTGTGAAGTCGGTGACAGTATGACAGGACAAGGGTAAGCATTAAATATTCTGCTGTTTCAATGTGGGAATGCCCGTTTGCTTTTATGAGTGAGAGGAGGTTGAGGAGGGGATGACAGAGTTTGGGTTGAAAGAGCAATTTTATGAGACAGATTTGGGGAGGGTGGGAGTTGAGGACTTCTGGTGGTGGAAGGACGGAGGATAGGGGTTGAGGTTGAGGAGTTGTGTTGGCGTGGGGGCGTGAAGGCTTGGAGTGCGAAGGGGATTGACACCTTAAGGTTGGAAGGAGAGGGAAGGATGAGGACTTGGGGTTGGGAGGTGGAGGACCTCGGGAGTTCTCACTGACTTGCGTCCTGAATAATTATTCCGGTCTTGGGAGTTTGATGTAAGGTTTGGCACAGTGCTCTACTTCCTGAACTTCTTTATCCATCTATGCATTGTTTGCTTAAACAGGCTTCTCTGCAGTTGAACTTAGTTTTGAACTTCCATTGAGTTTTCCTAAATGACTGCTTTCGGAAATTGATTTCCACCGAAAACATATTTTGTTCTGTTACTCAGGGCATGTTCATCTCTCGTGGAAGGATAATCATCTTTATGTCGGTTTATATCTACACATTCCCAACTATCCATTCCTGTAACATAAAAAAAGAAGTTAGGAAAACTATAAAGTTGTAGGCTAAAAAATGGGGGAGAATGATCAACTTTTCTTTGACCACCCTGTACAATGAGAACATTTTAGTATTTTGCATTACATCAATTGTAAGGTGACTTTCCCTGAAGTCAAATAAGTATGTGGAAACATTTGTGGAATGTGCAGAATCAGTGCTTAAAGCTGTGAAGGCACATGATGTCAATGTCAGGTGACTTGCCTGGAACGGAATCAGCATAGATGTGAAATGCTGCATTAAGAAATGATAGGTGGAATCCAATTGAGTAATAAGTGAAATAAGAAAAGGTTTTGGGGCCAGTGCATTCAGAATGGAATCTTGGGTAAAATGCCAGCGGCAGAGAAAAGGCCCATTTATATGGTATGTGTCATGTGCCAAAGTATAGAAAAGAAGGGACATTCCATAGCTTGTAGAAAAACAATAGAAAATAGGGGATATTCAAAAAATCTCGTGTGCATGCTAGACTACCCTTGTGTTCTTAGGAGGAACCAGGTAATGCTGTAGAAAAGTTAATATAATGGGGCGTCCTATATCTGGCAAATAAAATCATTTACTTCTTCATGCAGCTGTATGAATCAAATTGGCACCCCTTTTGTCACATGCCACATACATGGCACATACAATATAAAGGGGCCTTTTCTATGCCCCTGGCATTTTCCCCAAGGATGTCCCTTCTTTTCTATTGTTTGACACATGGCGAATACCATATAAAGTGGCCTTTTCTATGCCCCTGGCATTTTCCCCAAGATACATTTTAAATATGAACAAAATGCATTTGTTCATCGTACAAGACTTCAAGATGATATAAAAGACTTGAAAAAGTAAGGGGAAAAACAATATTTAACCCAGACAGGACTCAAACCCACAATCCTCAGCTTGGGAGGTGATGCCTTATCCATTAGGCCATTGAGGCAGCACATTAGATTTTTGTAATAATATTTTTAAAAGGTATAAAGTGTGTGTGTGTGTATATATATATATATATATATATATATATATATATATATATATATATATATATATATATATATATATATATATATATTGTTACGGTCCGTGGATTAGATGTTATTTTACCGAGCGGAGGTATAACCGCGGCCGAACAGTTGTTCCCCACTAAACCCGATTCACCCAACGTTGGCCGTATCGCGCCACAGCTACTCAATCTGGAAAACTCTAAAGCGACCGAATGCAAAGAGGAAGAAGACGTACAGAAGAGTAACGGGATTTATTACTATTTACACACAAAAGCAAAAAGAGCAGTCACGATTATGTACAGGGACATGAGACGCAGGTGACACAGTGAATTCCTTATACAAGCTTAATTACCTACCCAGGACAGAACAAACAAAGACGACTCACACGGGGAATGATGATAGGAATTGGCTGGAAGGAGGTGTGTGGCTGGAGGGGGAGGATGGCACGGAGCTGGCTGGAGCTTGATCCCGCACGGGACGTCGGGCTGGACCTCGACGGCCGCTGATGCCACCGATCCTGTCGTGTGCGCGGGATCACGGGTCAGATCATGGGTCGGATCACGGTCGGAGCCGACGCGCTGGTGGGGGGTCTGGCATGACGGGTTCTCTCCTCTCTCTTTCTTTTGTCCAACCACTCTTTCTCCAACACAACCACTCAACGCAACCACTGACCACCCCTGACGACCAACTCAGCTCTTGTCATGGACCTCTCTTTTCAGACTCATCTCCTTGTCTCAGTAAAAGCGCATCTCTCTGGTGGCGTCTCTCATGGGTTATATATAGCCCCACCCTTGAACCTTTGCGAACCTCCCCGATCGCTCTTCCTCCGACCTCTCAAACCAAACCCCTCGTGCTCGGTTGGTTGTTCGGGGCTGGCTCACTCCTCCCCTCTATGACGAGGTGGAGACACGCCTTTCTTCCCCAACCCTGCCTCGTGGCCAATGGTGGTTGAAGAAAACCGCCCAAAATGCAGTTGGCCATTGAAATGAAATGAAAGGGGATCTACTCTTATTTCACTTGGTGCAATGGAGTATTTAAATTAATGGGAGACACAGCCTTACCCTAAGACACATAATAAGATATAAGCTACTGAACAAGGGTTTTATCGGGTCCTGCAATGTGGTGTTTATGGAATAACTACCGGGACGCCCTTTTTACTTTTACCCAACGGAGGTATTTACAAGGAATCATTACATTTTACAGAGGGTGATATTTACAACAATTTACTATACAATACAACACAATAAAAAAAACTCAATCCTCATATCCGCAACACTGCACCCTCCTCCTCTTAGGCATGGCCCGGGCCTACAACTTTAATTTAGTGTGACACGTAGGTGTAGTTCCCTCTACTTTTAACCTGACCCTGAGTGCGACAGTTTTAAAACATAAATAAATGTGTCCCGCTGCTCCATTGCACCCTGCCTAACAGACTTACGCCCACAGTTAACCGAATTGCGGAATGGTCTTCAAACTACACACTGACGGTGGGGAGCATTATTTACCGTTGACACTACTTTTATTTACAAAACTAACCCAGGACCTGTGATTGTTCTTTCTGGGGGGGAGACAATCTGCTCTGCATCAATGCACCATGAAAGCACCCAAAACGCACCAATACACCCTCAGGCACCAATCGGTGCCCAGTCATCACAGTTCAACAATGTTCAATAAAAATAAAATCAACAACCCCTAACCCTGCAGGTGGTCTCTTGCTCTTCGGCTCCCTCTGCTGGCTATTATTATTTGTTCTTCCAGATGTTGTCTTTTTCCTTTGCTGGCGGCCTATTTGCAATAAAGTAAAATGCACCCAACGTGGCCCTTTTATTTTCTTTATTTATGGCCCACAGGGCCGACTAGTGTGGTTCACCTGTGGGGCATCGGCGCCCTGTGGCCAAGGTCCGCCAGCAAGATTTCGGGCCTTCATGGCCGGTTCCAGCAGAGGGGCCATGCCCCAACCCATGGGGTTCATACGTGGTGCTCGGCCACAGGCATGTGGTCCATAATGTGGTGCATCGATGCAGACAGCTGGTTCTGGGAATTTCGGGCGCACAATGGAGGCCTCACGCACACTCCCCTCGGCGCCCAATGGCGCACAGGTCATGTGGGAGACAAAAGGGGGAAGACAAATGAGCGAGGGGTAAGGTCACAAGGGTACACATCAATAAGGCAATGCAAGGCGGAATGCGTACGGAGAGCGAAGTGAGAAAGCTCGTCCCTACCGTATGTCACCCCCCTGTCACCTACACTACCCTTGCCCTTACCCCATATGTACAAAATCTACACATTACAAATTCGTCACTACTGTCACGTCTCCTCATATTTCCCTTATACCAAATTCGTCTCCACAATCCCTCTATCCAAAATTTGCCATCACCCAATTCGTCATCAATCCTCATAAGGAGGAAGAGATGGAACATCAAGCACAATGTCACACCCACGTCATGATGCGTCTCACAATCCAAAACATTTGCACATAAAAATAATAAAAACAACCTGGCATGGTGTGGAGGTACGTCATCTCAGGTGAGTGGATGTAGATGGTGCGAGGAGACTCCAATCCTAACTATCCTCGAAATGACTTTAACACACGTTACACTACCCGGGGTCTCTCCCTGCCAATCCATTGGCCAACTTACACTATGGGTTCTAAAAACCAATTCCCATTGACCAAGCTGTGGTGCTTCTCAATTTGGGGTCTCACTCCCCCGATTCATCTCCCGGTGCCCTTGCACAATTTCTGGGCTGTGACGTGTAGCTCTCCCAGCAGGTCTACCCACCTGCACACCTCCACCACTGCAGTTGCCACCCGAGCTTACCTAGCTCCTCACGCTAACCTATCTAATTGGGGAAGGCCCCTCCTGGCTCTGTCACCCCTTGGTGCCCTCTGGCACTGGGCTACCCGGGTCCGTCCTCCGGATCATCGGGCCCCATCCACAACAACTCTAACGGCTCCCAGAGCCCACCTGCGGCCTCACCTGGCCGACATCCTCACAGTGGTGGAGTGCCCAAACCAACTACACACACTAACAGGCTACACGCCCAGCCATTTCCACAACACTAATGCACCCATCCAAACCTCATTCTTCCACCCGCACCACAGATGCCAATATCCAACCACAATTTACCTATACCCTCTACCTAACACTTACACTACCCGCCCCGGGTATTCATGATGGGGGTCCACTCTTCCCCCATTCACACCTTCGCACCATCCACTCCACTCCACAATTTCCACCATACTCACTCCACGACCATCCATTCCAATCCTCCATATATTCCACACTCCATGTATTCCACACACCTGTTGGTGCACACCTGTGCACTCACACCTGGTGCCACCTGCACCCTCCTCCTCTTCCTGGACCAGTTGGTCAACACAACACACATCACCACTACTCCCTCATACACTGCTCCACACACCTGTTCAGTTGCACACCTGTGCAATCACACCTGTTCCTTACACACTTTTCACAATACACTTCCGAATACACCTCCAACACTCACACGGCATCATCTCATCTAACTACTCCCCTCTGAAACTTGCGCTTCCCAGTCGTCCCTTTAAACTATTGCGCTCCCTCGTCATTATCATCCACACTAATCTACCTGCGTCCCCACTACAGGTGTCATTGTCACTACCTAATCTTAACGTCACCTAAGGTCATCTCTCTAGATCCCTACACACGATATATCCTAACCCTCCCGGGCTAGTTTTCACTGCCATCAACCCCATAATCGAGTGCTCCTTTGCCCCCCTCTGTGAGGGATGACAGAGTTGCCATCCCACCACATCGGGGACGTTCCACTACCATCCCCCCAGTCCTCTGACACTACAAGCCCCCGTCGCAAGAGGTACTGGGTCCTGCCTCGGCATCTAGAGCCGAGGCAATCCACGGGGGCGCCTGCTCGCCGGTGTAAGGTCTTATCCGGTCGGCGTGGACGATCCGAGGGAGGGCTCGTGGCCCCATTTTGATCTTAATGACCACGTCACAGATTTGCGACAGGACGACTCCTGGGCCTTGCCAGGGGGAGGTGAGTTTTGGGCACCTTCCCTTCCGCCTCCGGGGATTAAAGAACCAAATCTTCATCCCCGGAACGTATTGACTCCCCTGGCTCCGGTCGTCGTACCTGCGCTTCATCTTGGCCCCCGCCAGATGGAGCTGGCGGCGGGCGAAGGCATGGACCCGCTCCATGCCTTCCTCCAGGTGACGTGCGTAACCCTCCCTCGGTGGTGTGTCCATGGTGTCTGGCACGGGACCGCATAGCAAGTCGGCGGGAGCCCGTAACTCCCGCCCATACATAAGCAACGCTGGACTGCATGCGGTGGCCCCGTGCTGGCTAGTTCGGTAGGCCATCAACAGGTATGGGAGATGTTCGTCCCAGTCATCCTGACGGGTGGTGGTGAACAATACCAGTTGTTGGATCAATGTTCGATTGAACCTTTCCACCATCCCGTCAGATTGTGGCCGTAAGGGCGTGGTTCTGGTTTTCCGAATTGACAGGAGTCTGCACACATCTTTTAGCAATTGACTTTCAAAATTTCGACCCTGATCGGTGTGCAGCTCCTGTGGAATCCCGTGCCGACATACAAATCCTTCTACGAAGGCCTGCGCCACAACCCCGGCTTCTTGGTTGGGGAGGGCGTAGGCCTCCGGCCACTTGGTGAAATAGTCCATCACAACGAGGATATACTTATTACCTTGGCGGGTGTGGGGCAGCGGTCCTAGAATATCCATAGCCACCCGCTCAAGGGGGGCCCCCACCTGATGTAATTGAAGGGGGGCCCTCATCCTCCGTGCTGGTCCCTTTTTGGCAGAACAGGCGTCGCATCTCCGACAACAGTCCTGTATGTCGTGCCCCATATTCACCCAATAGAACCTCCGGCGGACCCGAGATATTGTCTTTGTCCTGCCCAAATGGCCGCCGGAGCGGGTACCATGCACCTGTTGTAAGATGACGTTCTTGAATTTGTCTGGGACTATCACCAGCCAGGAAATTCTATCAGAGGGAACCTCCACCCACTTGCGATATAAGATGTTGCCTTTCAACTCCAGGGTCTGCCACTGAGCCCAATACGCCTTTGTTTGCGCCCTGAGGGGGGTGACCTCTTCCCCCTTTGGTCTTTGCCCCAATTTGACCCAATTGAACACCGGCCCCAGGACAGGATCCTCCTGCTGGGCCGTGCTCCAAGCCAAATCTCCAAATTCCTCATCCGCGGTTAGTGGCAAAATTGGCCCTCTCACCCGGGTTGCCCGGACGACGAGAATCGGGGCAGAATCGCCCAATTGTTCCCTCTCCTTGTGTCTCGCACAAAATTTGCAGTTTTCCCCCAGACAAGGACGCCGAGAGAGTGCGTCCGCATTACCATGGGCCTTCCCGGCCCTATGGGTCACATTGAAATTGTACTGCTGCAACTTTTCCAACCACCTTGCAATTTGGCCCTCCGGTTCCTTGAACCGAAGGAGCCATTGCAGGGAGGAATTGGTCAGTTCGAACCGAAAATTTCCGCCCGTACAGATGGTTCATGGCAGCCAGCATAGCCAATAACTCTTTGCGAGTGACACAATAATTTCGCTCGGGCCTACTTAAGGCCCGACTATAGTAACCAATCACTCTCTCCACGCCCTCCTGTGTCTGAGACAAAACTGCGCCCAATCCTTCCTGGCTCGCATCCGTGTCCAGGGTAAATGCCCCGTTGCTTGTGGGGTAAGCTAGAAGGGATGCGGATGTTAGACACCCCTTCAATTTTTGGAAGGCCTCGTGGCACTCCCGCGTCCAATTAAATCGCGTCCCCTTCTCCGTAAGCCGGTGGAGGGGACGGGCCAACTCCGCAAATTTTGCCACAAAGCGCCGGTAGTAGGAGCAGAGTCCTAAAAATCCCCGCACCTCCTTGATGGTACGTGGTGCGGGCCACTCCTCTACCGCTTTAATTTTGTCTGGGTCCGTTTTTACCCCCTCGCGGCCGATCACGTGACCTAGATAGGCCACCTCTCTTGCAAACAAAGTGCACTTACTCGGGTTCAGCTTTAACCCTGCCTGCCTGAGGCACCCGAACACCTGGTCCAAATTGGCTAACGCCTGGGGGAAGGTCTTGGCATGTACCAGGACGTCATCCAGGTATACCAGGCATGATTGCCATGGCATGCCGCCTAGCACATGCTCCATTAATCTCTCAAAGGTGGCGGGGGCGTTACACAAACCAAACGGCATCACAGTGAACTGATACAGCCCCTTACCTGTGGAAAATGCCGTTTTCTCCTTCCCTGTCCGATCCATCTCAACCTGCCAATACCCACTCTTGAGGTCCAAAGTTGTGAACCAATTTGAGCCCGCAACGGCATCGAGGGTGTCATCAATCCTTGGCAGGGGATATGAGTCCTTGAGTGTCACGTTGTTTAGCTGGCGATAGTCCACGCAGAACCGCGTGGTCCCATCCTTCTTTTTGACCAGCACAACAGGTGACATCCAAGGACTTCCCGAGGGCTCGATCACGCCTGCGTCGAGCATTTTTTCAACCTGCTCGTCAGCTTCCGCCCTCTTGCTCCAAGGGAGCCGTCGGGCGGCCTGACGAATAGGCCGGGCCTCACCAGTGTGGATCTGATGTTTCACCAGGCCCGTACGTCCAATATCCTCGGTGGACAAGGAGAAGAGGTCCAAATGGGACCCAACCAGTTTGTGTAAGGCCTCCCTCTGGGTACCTCCAAACTCTACACTACTACGATTTACCATCTCGCAAATGGGATCGGGCCAATTCCTATTACTTATTGAAGGCTCTCCCTGGGGCCGGCTCGGCTGGACGTTCTCGCCCCTCACTGACGCGACTTCTCTAACTGGGGTGCAGCCAGCTACCTTCGTGCCCCTTCCTATAGTGCGTGGTTCTGTGCTAATATTAATTACTCGGACGGCCACTACCGGCCCGTCCGTTTTTAAAAGGGTGCGGCCCACGATTAAACCAGGTATGGATCGCGCTGCCACCGGTTCGACCAGGCCGCAGGATTCCTGCCATGTCGGGCGGGCTGACCATCGGGCCGGCACTATGGCCTCGGCCCCCGGAGGGATGGTCACGGCCTCAGGAGCCTCCAGCTCCACCCTCTCGGTCGTGCTCACTCCATCCAATGGTAGCTCTTCCACCCCCCATTGCAGGATTCCCCGGCCCAAGTCGATTTTACAACCGCCGGCAGTCAACAAATCCAACCCTATTAAGCACGGGTCGCACACCTCCGCCACCCAAACCTCTATCTCTTGCTTTACCGATCCCAACTTGAGGGTCACAAAACCACGCCCTATGATCGGAGCCGTTGCCCCGGTAGCCAGCTGCAAGCTATGATTTTCCAGACGCTGGATTTTACCCCAGCCGTCTGCACTCGAATTAAGGACCACGGGGCTGATGATCGTGGCGCTGGCTCCCGTGTCCACCACGGCGTCTACCCCCACGCCGGCAATTTTGCACCGAATTGTCAAACTACCTGTTCCAATTTTGCCACAATGAATGACCTGTCGCGTCAGCGAGGGCTTCTTTCCATCCCCTACTGCCGAACACCGCCCTGCATGCCCGGCACGTTCTAGTTTCCCTGGCCCTGGCGGGGGGGTGTCTGTGGTCGGCTCGGCCGATCGATACTGGGCGGAGTTGAGGGCATCGGCTGACGGGGAACGTCCCGGCGCGGAGCTCGACACTCCCACGCACGGTGACCCATTCTACCACAATTATAGCACCTCACCTGGTAAGGTGCTTGCCTCCGGTATTCCAAATTTCCCCCCCTGTATGTCCGAATTGGGGTACTCTGTCGGGGACTACCGGGTGCCATCACTGGAGCCGCCTGCCATGGTCCAGGTCCCGCTAGACGCCGATCCACCAGCCTCCGAACCATGCTCTCCAGGTCAGGGCCCCCGTCGGGGGCCGGCCCCCCGGGGGGAGGGGACCCCCATCACGGGCCCTACCTGACGCACCGCCACTGCGTGGCGCTCGCCTCCCCGGGCCAGGGGCCTCGCTGCTTCCCAACGGGCTGCAGCGTCGGCCGCCTGACTCATGGTCTGCGGGCGCCACATGGCGAGCTGTTGTCGGAGCTCCAGATCCGGAAGGGCCTGAATAAAGTGATCCAGCGCCAGGCTTTCCTGGGAACTCGCTGCCATGTCCGCGTGTGCAATCCCGACCGCGCGGCGAATATCGTGCGCAAGTTCCCCGATGGTCTCCTGGGGCTTGCGTTTACGCTGCGCAAGTTGAGCTTTAACAAGCTCGCTTTGCTGCTCGATACCGAAACAGTTAATTAAAGCCGCACGGAGAGCTGACAAGGTGAGAGCACCCGGTGGTAAAGCTGTCAGCACCTCCGCCGCCGCACCGCGCAGCGCCCCTACCAGGTGTACTCCACCTTCGTCCGGATTCCAACCGTTGCCTTTACACACGTACTCAAACTGCGCCAGGTACGCCCTCAAATCGCTTTTGCCGTCATACGGCGCGAGTGGGACTTTGTGGGCGCCCGAAGGTCGGACCCCGCGCGTCACTCCTTGCGGGATCAACGCGGGACCAAACCGTTCGGGCTCCCACAGTACGCTATTCCCGGGGGGCTCCCGCGCATCCCCCGTCCCTCCAAACACTACCCCTCCTGGTGTCGATGCCTGGGTCGCCCTTCCGCAACCCGCTACCCACTCCATACCCGCACATTCTTGCTCGCCAGCACCCCCCTCACTCCACATAGCCAGACCTCCTTGTACACCTCCTCTTTCCACACACTCCGGACCAGTCATACACCTCACTATTGGTCCCTCACGAACACCCGGGTCTAAATCAACCCCCAAGCCGACTGAAGCTCCCCTCACATCATATACATTTCCGAATATATCGTCACTCACCTTGACACCTCGTCTCCGCACCTCCTCTGCCACCTGCAAACTCTTTATTTGGTTAGTGAGCACATCATCACGATTCGAGCACAGACCTTGTACCAATTCCATTACCTCCTCCTTTATTTCCTTTTTAGTTTCCCTTCGTCTCTTCTTAATTTCACTCACCCCTTCTTCCACCTCCTCTAATTTTTCCTTTACTTCCTTCATCTCCCTGTGCGCCCCCTCTATCTCTTCCTCTAACGCCACTAACCGTTTCTATGTGCGTCCTCACTTCTCGGTCCTTCGTCTCCATTACTTCTGTCACCTCCTCCAACTTCTTCGTCAACCCCTCATGTACCATCTGACATTCCTTCTGTGTCGCTATTAATTCGTTTTTAATGTCTTTTTGTGTCGCTTTTAACCCCCCGATTATTGCCGTGTTCTTTTCCACTTGGTCCACTAGTTCCTTTTGTCCCACTGTCAGCTGTTCTACTCCCTTCGTCAGACCCTCTATGCCCCCCTGTAACCTAGCCGTATTATTCCTCACCTCTTTCTCCATACGCTTTTCACCTCGCTTTACCTCCTCGCGTACCCCCGAGACCTCCTCACTTACACCTCGTCGTATCTCCTCTTTCATCTCCTCCCTCTCTTTTGTAGATGCCACCCTCATCTGTCCCAATTCATCCCTCTGAGCATCCAATTTGGTTTCTACCCCGATTTTCACCTCCTCTATCTGCTCTCCCATTTGTTTAATTTCTCGGGCGGATTGCTCCCCTATCTCCCGCAATTTGTCTTCCATCCTATTTTCTAACCCCATTAACCCATTCTTTACCTCTTTTATCCCGTTGTCTAACCCCTCAAATTTCTTGTCTAATCCCTCACCGGTACCCCTCGCTTCGTCCCTCATTACCCCCAATTGCTCACCCTGAGCATCCATCCGGTTCCCCATTTCGCTCCCCAATCGCTCACTATCAGCCCTCAATCCCACAATTTGGTTTCCCAACCGCTCACCCATTTCTCTTCGCTCTCGGGTGGACTTATCATTTTGGGCATCCATTTTTGCCATCATTTGAATCATAAAGACTCGCATGTACTCTGGCATTTCTGGTTCGGCTGCCGCGACCACGTGCGCAGCGCAATTTGGTGCTGCTACGGTCACGGGCGCGGCAAAATTTGGTGCCGCTACAACCACGTGCGCGATAGCGCCATTTTGTGCGCCTGATACCCCCTCAACCACATCCTCCATATACATTTCCCCGAGGTCCTGGGTCGATTCCACCCCGCTTATCTCTCCCACCGGCATCCCGTCGCCTTGACCAGCCATGGCACGATTTCAAAATTCGGGTTTTGCTTTAAAACACAAATTTTCAGCAGCTCGTAATTTTGAGCGCGTTAAGCGCGCTTCGGGCCTCGTATCTCACTCCCCGACACCAATTTGTTACGGTCCGTGGATTAGATGTTATTTTACCGAGCGGAGGTATAACCGCGGCCGAACAGTTGTTCCCCACTAAACCCGATTCACCCAACGTTGGCCGTATCGCGCCACAGCTACTCAATCTGGAAAACTCTAAAGCGACTGAATGCAAAGAGGAAGAAGACGTACAGAACGGTAACGGGATTTATTACTATTTACACACATAAGCAAAAAGAGCAGTCACGATTATGTACAGGGACATGAGACACAGGTGACACAGTGAATTCCTTATACAAGCTTAATTACCTACCCAGGACAGAACAAACAAAGACGACTCACACGGGGAATGACGATAGGAATTGGCTGGAAGGAGGTGTGTGGCTGGAGGGGGAGGACGGCACGGAGCTGGCTGGAGCTTGATCCCGCACGGGACGTCGGGCTGGACCTCGACGGCCGCTGATGCCACCGATCCTGTCGTGTGCGCGGGATCACGGGTCGGATCACGGGTCGGATCACGGTCGGAGCCGACGCGCTGGTGGGGGGTCTGGCGTGACGGGTTCTCTCCTCTCTCTTTCTTTTGTCCAACCACTCTTTCTCCAACGCAACCACTCAACGCAACCACTGACCACCCCTGACGACCAACTCAGCTCTTGTCATGGACCTCTCTTTTCAGACTCATCTCCTTGTCTCAGTAAAAGCGCATCTCTCTGGTGGCGTCTCTCATGGGTTATATATAGCCCCACCCTTGAACCTTTGCGAACCTCCCCAATCGCTCTTCCTCCGCCCTCTCAAACCAAACCCCTCGTGCTCGGTTGGTTGTTCGGGGCTGGCTCACTCCTCCCCTCTATGACGAGGTGGAGACACGCCTTTCTTCCCCAACCCTGCCTCGTGGCCAATGGTGGTTGAAGAAAACCGCCCAAAATGCAGTTGGCCATTGAAATGAAATGAAAGGGGATCTACTCTTATTTCACTTGGTGCAATGGAGTATTTAAATTAATGGGAGACACAGCCTTACCCTAAGACACATAATAAGATATAAGCTACTGAACAAGGGTTTTATCGGTCCTGCAATGTGGTGTTTATGGAATAACTACCGGGACGCCATTTTTACTTTTACACAACGGAGGTATTTACAAGGAATCATTACATTTTACAGAGGGTGATATTTACAACAATTTACTATACAATACAACACAATAAAAAAAAAACACAATCCTCATATCCGCAACAATATATATATATATGTATGTATATATATATATATATATATATATATATATATATATATATATATACTGTATATATATATATAAAACACAGTTTGTGTGTGTGTGTGTGTGTGTGTGTGTGTGCGTGTAATGTTACCGATAGACTCCTAAATGGAGAGGCTTACGTGCTTGATATTTGGCATAGACATGGCCATTGAGCCTGGGACGAACATGGCCGAACTCAAAATATTTGACGATCCATATTTTGTATTCATATTTACCTCAGCGCATTTCAGCGCACGGAATCAACGGAATCAGAGCAGGTGGGCGCTCATTCGCTCAGAGCGATCACGTGATGACGCTATGACGCTATGAACGCTATGACGTTATGACGCTATGAACGCTATGACGCCATGCAAAAAAAAAATCGCTATGACGCTATGAAACGCTATGAAGCTATGATGCTATGAAGCTCTGAACGATATGACGCTATGACGCTATGACGCTATGACGCTATGAAAACAAAAAAAACCGTTATGACGCTATGACGCTATGAAGGTATGAACGCTATGAACGATATGACGCTATGACGCTATGACGCTATGAAAAAAAAAATCGCTATGACGCTATGAAACGCTATGACGCTATGAACGCTATGACGCTATGACGCTATGAAAAAAAAAATCGCTCGCTTTACCAAGGGGCTCGTTCTCCCCCCGTTCCCCTCCCCTCCCCTTCCCCCTCCCCCTCCCCTCCCCCACCCGGCAATGCCGGGTACTTCTGCTAGTATATATATAATTTTTTATTTTAAAGCAAAAACTTTGGCACTTAATAGGTGGAATTTGTTTTGAAAGCCATTAACTAGATCTATTGGCCGATGTATATTGCAAGTTTCAGCTAATTTCAATGTACAGCCTTTGAGATATGAGCACAAACACATTTTGGGCCGACGAACGGACAGACTGACAGACACCAAGGTGAATTCGAGGGTTTTCTTAATTTAACTCAAGAATGCATAAACAGACGTTGCTGAAATTTGGAACATTTTACCTCAACATACAAAGCATTTACTTCTGAAATTTGCAGCCAATTTCGTTCAGTACAAGACGAGAAACGAATTTTCAGTCCCCATGTTGAAGTTAAATACAGATAAACGATCCCATATAAAGGGAGGGGCCCTTTGCAACTCCCTTGATTTACAGCACACAATGCTAATAATTGTATTTTCCAATGTAGGACAGTAGGACAGCCATTTTGTTTTAACGACAGTACTTGGCTTAAGTCTTCACACAAGAGGGTGGGTGTGGCTCCGATGGTGGCTTTGTTGCCTGTTGTGCCTGGTAGACAGCTCTGTGTATCATTTGAGCTTCATCAACTATTATTGCATGACTATCTTCTATCACCTGAGGAAGAGATGTACTTCGCTTTTTGTACATATTGGCCTATCCATTTGGTGGACATTTAGGGGGACGTTCAATTTGAATGGAGGGTCCTTTTGCCTGTTAGAGGTGTAGCTGCAATCCCACTTGATGCAGTTATAGAGCAAACGTGGACTTGTGAACGAATTTGTGCTAGGATTAAATTTAGAAGAAAAGTCTTTCCTGTACCATTAGCTACACCGACAGGGTATGCCTCCTCTTGCACTTTCTACGATTGCAGAGAATCACTTTTCCATGATTGCAATAAGCTTCTTCCTGATATTCTTCCTTACATAAGCAAAAATATTTCTGCCCAACATCAGGAAACAAATTCCTGAGGCTAAACAGCTGGGCATGGTTGGCCCTCTGTTACAGTCGGCAGTCAAATCAGGACGTTGTGACGCCTCCAGACTGATCCTTTCTTCACGACGTCTTGAACGACCAGCCAAGGGTCCACCAGGCCCCATAAGGCAAACACACGGTGTGCGTTAATGCATCATAGAGGGTAACACATGATGTGGGAAGAGTTGCACATTTAACGAGAAACACATGAAATTTGTCTGCAGTATGACGATAAAGTCCTTTCACTGCTAACATGGCTCTACTGAGACTTACGAACTTTGAAGTGGTGTCCATGATTTTAGGTTTTCCTTTGTGCAAGGACAGCACGAGTTTGAGTTCAATCAAAGGAGACAATTAGGATTCACGGACTAATTGACAAGTCAAAGACTTTCAAAGACTTCCGTGGTGCAAGGGCAGGGTAGGGCAGGTAAAAGAACTTTCAATGAGCTCATGTTACAACCTTTCAAACTTTTTTCAATTTGGAGCTTTTCTATATACAGGGCTTCCATTTTTCCTTCTCGATGTTAATCTTAAGGCGCTGTTAGTTTATGGAACTTCAACTTCTTCTGAGACGACACAGCTCAGTTGGCAGGGAGCTCGACATTACGCTGTCTCGTCTGAGTTGGATTTCCGACGGGGGAAAACTTCACCGAACCCGTCTGTTGATGGAGTGCTGGTAAAGTGTGGCGAGGGTGTGTGGGGCGGTGCTGCATCTTGGAGTACGTCGTCCATTCCGAGAATACGGTCCAGTCGTACAGGACTTGCCCATGGACGTTTTCGAAAAAGTAGGCCACTGCATGCCAGTACCTTGGCCAAATTCACTGTTTGGGGTTAGCTGTATGATCTGCAATAGACGGGGAGTGCTGTGTGCATATCGTCCCCTTGTGTGTTTTTGTATTAGCGTTGCGGTTACCTCTGCCACAAATGGGGTGGAGGTTATGTTTTCACCCCTGTCTGTTTATCTACTTGTCCGTCTGTCTGTGAACAGGATATCTCGAAAAATTGCGGACAGACTTGGCCGAAGCTTGGTAGGCAGGTTGTGCATGTGACGAGGAAGAATCGATTCAATTTTGGTGAAGATTTGAATCCGGATCCGGGAATTTTTAAGTGATTCTTCACCATTGAGCAAATAGGGCTAAAAACGATATGTGGCATGATATTTCAAAAGGTTGTGGACGGATTATGACGAAACTAGGTGGAGGAGTTGGTAAGGTGACAAGAACGAGCCAATTCGATTTTGATTCTGGTCCAAATCCAGATCCAGCCTATCAATGGGATACAAAAGGTACATTTTCAGCCTGGTGGAGGTATCAACTATACCGAGTGCCGTTCTAGTTTCCTTGTGTTTTCTCTTCTGAGATCAATTTCCGACACAACGCGATTCCAGGACAAGTGATTGCTTTTGATGCTCTGCATGCGAGGGTCGTTACCTCATGGAGTGCACTTTTATTTGGGAAGGCATGGATGGAGGGGGGGGGGGGGGGGGAGGGAAGGGGGGATAAGAGGCGAAGTTAAGCAGTCTGTCCCATCTCCTAGCACCTGCAGGTTGCCGTTAAACATATCGACATATATTTTACAAGGGGAGACCTTTGCGCCAGAAGACTGGTTGCATGCGACATGGTTGCAGGACATGTGAGCATGGTTGACCTTTCTGAAATAAATTTACTGATGAGCATGGATCGACTGCCACAGGCTACAGACAGCACCAATTTTTAAAAAGCAGACATATTATCCTTTGCAACTGACAGACACATAATAATAATGAAGTGGTTCTAAAAATCTGACTTGCCATCAATAGAAGATATACGTGTATCCGATGATCAATAAGCGAAGCCTTGAGAGGACATACTCAAGTTGGTACCACTGGTGACGTTTTCTATTAAAGGCTCACTTTCTACCTGTGACATCGAGGCCCCGCAGTAGCTGTTGCTTTACCTGCAATATGTAGGCCTACCACTTGTTCCAGTAGGTGAGTTATTAAAGACCCCTTGTGCTAATGAGACATGGAGGGGGTGTGGGGGGCGGAGTCGATCGAGTCACGGACATCCATGTGCAGCATTTGATCCGTGGCCAGGAGTGTGTGATCGTGCCAGGAAGGGGGGAAACATCCCCAAGGTTAAGAGACCCTGGAGCACAAGCGCTTTGCTCAGAGCAGACCAAACCAGATAGACATTCCTTGTACGAGTCAAAACACGACCGTGGTACGTGATATCAATCAGGGTGAACAAGGAGAAGGGAGCAGGGCGGGGCTCAGTGCCCTGGCTCACTCTCCATTTGGGGAATTCGAGTTGGAGGAGAGGAAGAGAAAAACAAAACACGCACTCACTGGGGGGTTAACCTCCCCGACGATCGTCGGGGTCTCGGGACCGGTGCTTCCTCTCCTCGTGGGAAAGCGCGCGCTGGAGACACGAGCTGGGCCACATGGCATGAGACCGTGCTCCGAACATCCCGGGCTCCACGCTCAGACTCCCGAGCCATGGCGAATCGTCTGATCGTCGGAGCTTTGCTGGCATTCATCCCATCCGTATGGAGGCAAGGTGAGCACAACGAGCCTGCAGGAGCAGGACGGCCGGCTTCCTGCAGGTGGGCCCCGCAAAAAGATATTTTTGGAAGTTTCTTAAACTTTTCGTGTCGGGTAAAGTTGTCCAAATAAGCATGCGTTTTAAATCGTCTTTCCTGCATTTTTTTTGTTTAAATAAAAAACGTATTTTTAATAGTAATTGCTCAGTCGCTGTGAAAGGTTTGTTAATGGCACACTTATATTAACAGGTCTATGAAAAAAGATGAAAAGGATGCATTGGTAAGCTTGACAGTTGAACACCTTGTTATGCTTTGAATGTGTAAACACTTTCTGACGGGGGTTCAAGGAACATGCTCCGTCCGCAAACTTTCTGCAAAGTCTGTTCCTTCATTCAGGTAAATTTACCCCATCGCATGCGTGGCACCCTCATGTCGTCATAAGACGATGGCTTTGCAGCGGCCATAAGAAGTTTCTTCATCTTCCACTGCATTTCCTGAAATGTCTGGAAAGTACAATTCTGGATTGACAGGCCTTCACACAAAGGTCACATATGTGGTCTCCAGATGGTCGACCTTGGTTGGCACTCAACTTACTTGGCATGTCTTGCAGACATGCTTGGTGTGGAGTTGGTGGAGCCAATTAACGTCATGGGTTAATGTTCTGGCAGAGGGCTCTTGTCGTCAATTAACCCTGCCAATTGCCAGGGTCTCCAGTCATTTTTTTATTGATGGTCTTTCATGCAGACATCTTTGAGGCGGAGGTTTGGGCAACCCATTTGCCTCTTGGGATTCGCTATTTCGCCATAAAACAGGTGTTTTAGTGTGCATGCGGCACATCTTGCAGCATGTGCACATGATTGAGCCAGCACAGCCGTCTCTATTTGAGTAGTGCAAGGATGCTTGGTATGTTGGCCTGGGAAAGGACATCTGAGTCAGTGATCTTGACTTGCCAAGTTATGCCAAGGATGTGGCATAGAAAACGAAGCTGAGAGCTCTTTCATTTCTTCTCTTGTCAGCTCTACTGACTTCCTAATGTGATGTTGCCACTTGGCGTTTATTACCGTACACATGATCAAACGTACCCCCTTGCACACGTTAAAGCTTCACACTCACCTGTGCACTCAAACTTGACTCCCAACACTCTCCCCCCATCACCCCTCCCCCCCCCCCACCACCCCTCCCCCCCCCCCCCACACACACACACGCTCAAAGCTGACCATCACTCATGCTAAAAATTGATCTCCTCCCAACCCCGGCACACTGAGTTGCACCCCCCCCCCCCCCCCCCACACACACACACTCAGTTAACCCTACCCCATAAGCATGCTGAAATTTGACCCCTATGCAATGCTCAAATTGGACCTCAGCATGCCTCCTAAAGTTGACCCCTGAGTGCACACTCAAAGTTGAACCCTGATCGCATACTCAAAAGTTGACCCTCAAACACATGTTTATAATTTTGATCACTAAGCGTACGCACAAAGTTGACCACCGAGTGCAGACTTATAGTTGACCCTCATGGGCACGCTCAAGTTGACCCAGGTGAGACTGCCCAAGTTTGACCCCCACACTTGTACGCTTAAAGTTTACCCCTGCATGCCCGCTCAAATATGACTGAGTGTGCTCAGAAAGAGTGCACAAAGTTGGCTCCCACATGAGCGTGCTCAAAACTGACCACCACACACACACTCAAAGTTGACAGCTACATGCATGATCAAAGCTGACCCCAACATTCCCCACTCTCAAAGTTGACCCCGACGGATGCATGCTCAAGGTTGATCCCTTGTTACGTGTTACCTCCCCAAACCACGGTTACGGTGCCCCTCAGAGTCTCAAGAGGGAACGCGGCAGAAATATTTGTTAATTTGAGTGTTCTCGTAAACCATGGTACAACCACACCAATGCAATTGTGTAGAACAAAACAAGTAATTGTATCAAGAACTCTCACATACACAGTAATAACACTCTTAAAGAAAGTACCATGAAAATATCGCTTGCATCAAATGAACAATACATATGATGGTACCATAAATTCCCAATGCTCTCAAAGCAATAAACTCACGATACGCCAAACGTGAGTGGAATGTAACATTCCCCAAAGTCAGTGCACGAATCCCCACGTGAGGTGAAGGTCAAAGTCGTGCAGAACGACAAGAACAGGCAGTTATTGGCACGGTTGCGATCGGGATGTTACGAGGTGAGAGGTCGATATGGGAATTTAGCCGATATGGGAACCAACGGCGATCCACACAATGATGTCGATATGGGAATCCCAACGACAAAACACGAAGCACCAGGCGGTCGGCCTCTTCGAGGAAAAAAATGGCCAATCGGCCTGTAATGGAGGCTCTTGCCTTCCCGCCTATAATAGCTCACGCTTGGTGATAAAACCTGAGACGCAGGTTTAATCGCAATCGCAATATGGGACGATGTCGCGGGCAATCCCTTTCATTGGAAGCCTCAACTCATTCGCGACCAATATCAAAAAAAGGTTGCTCACAGCCTCGATGCGACTCACGGCTGTATCTCTCAGGCCGTCTCCTTTCCCTCCGATCTCCTCCTCTCCCATCTTCCGGTTTCTTTGCCGCATTTTCCTTTTTCCTTCACAAACATTTCTTTTTACCTTTTACTAAAGTCGTCTCCATTTCATACAAAAATCTTAACAACAATATTAGCTGAAACTAAAAATCCTAGGTATATAACATCAACAAAGGCGGAAGTGACGATTCCGTAACATCCTACACATGCATGCTCAAGGTTGATTCCCACACATGCATGCTTAAGGTTGATCCCCACACATGCATGCTCAAGGTTGATCCCCACACATGCATGTGCAAGGTTGATCCCTACACATGCATGCTCAAGGTTGATCCCCACACATGCATGCTCAAGGTTGATCCCCACACATGCATGCACAAGGTTGTTCCCCACACATGCATGCTCAAGATTGATCCCTACACATGCATGCTCAAGGTTGATCCCAACACATACATGCTCAAGGTTGATCCCCACACATGCATGCGCAAGGTTGATCCCTACACATGCATGTGCAAGGTTGTTCCCTCCACATGCATGCTCAAGGTTGATCCCCACACATGCATGTGCAAGGTTGTTCCCTCCACATGCATGCTCAAGGTTGATCCCTACACATGCATGCTCAAGGTTGATCCCTACACATGCATGCTCAAGGTTTACCCCTACACATGTGCTCAAATTTAACCCACCACACACGTGCACTCAAAGTTGCTCCCTGCATACTTGCACTCAAAAGGGTTCTTTCACCCTTGATCCACTCATTCTGCACCAACAGGCACCAGGAGGATATTTCCTTCTTCATCATTTGCCACTTCACTTTGAATGAACCCCTTGTCCCCTCGATTCGCAACTTCCTCCAAAACATACACTGGTAACACTTGCCATGAGCTGGTGGGTTTTTTATTTCATCTTCATCTCGGCATACCTCTTTACAAGGTAAAAATGGTTCTTATCCAAATTCCTGGCTTCCTTCACTTCACCATTTGTAGAGGCAGAGATTTGCAAGGCGTAAGCAAATTGTGAAGGAGGGCTCACCTCCTTTTGTCCTTTTCCCTCTCTACCACATACACGGGAATGCCCAGCAATTGACTACATACCTTATAAAGTATCGCCTCCCCCTGGTCAGCAATTATTCCCCCCCTCCTCCTCTTTAGTGATCCATTTGCCACAAGCACCCTTTCCCGATGCTCCAGTTGGGCTGCGTGAGTGCTGACATCATATCCTCATTTCTGGGCACCTTTTCAACACAGCCTGCTGCATCGTAGACCTGGCAAGGCTATCCTGCAACTCCCTGACACAGATGTCCACTTGTCTGTACTCTTGTACCGAGCTCGTACATAGTGGCATCATGTCAATGAGGTGTCTGGGAAGCTGACCAAACATAAAGCCGAAGGGTGAATATCCGGTTGTGCCACGTCTGGTGCGCCATGTATAAACGTGAACCACAAGACCAAGATGTTAATCCCATCTTCTTTTCTTGCATTGGCAATGGCCCAAGCAAGTCCAACAAGGTACGGTTGAACTTCTCTGTGGCCCCAGTCTGGTGTAATTTCAGACTGCTCCATTCCCGCCATGTTGCACAATTCATTGATGACAGTTTACAAAACCTTTACCCTTTTCTGAATTTATATCCCTTGGGAAGCCATAGTTCACTGTAAACCTTTCGCGGAGTGTTCACATTCTAAGTACAGCAGAAACCTCGTTTTGTACAAGCACACTGTCTGGTTTGGCACTGGTAGCCTGTTTATTAGTCAGGTTCACTATGTTTTTTCGTTCAAAATCATGGTAGATTAGCAAACCTATACATTTTTGGAAACGTTATTACATGGAAAATCTGAAAATCAATGTTTACATTTGCCAATTCCGACCAATTCGACCAATCGACCAATTCCATTCGACCAATTCGACCAATCGATTCGATCGACCATTCGACCAATCGATTCGATCGACCATTCGACCAATTCGATTTGCCAATCAATTTGACCGACCTTTGCTTGTGTGGAACGGACTGTGAAAACGATGCGGACTATATTGTCGGATACGACACACAGGACAGTGATGACGAACTCTAAATGGTATATTCTGTAATCGTGTATGTTTGATGCCATTGACTGCCTGTGTATATTTTGTCATTGACTGCCTGTGTAGATGCGAAGTTATACTGACTGCCTGTGTATGTTTGGTGATATGAATTATTGTGACACATTTTGATGTTATTAACTGCCTGTACAAAATGATAACATGTATTTGATTATGCAACTTATCGCGAATATAAAGACTGTATTTTGCAATTCAAAACCTTTGATTCGTGTCTTACCATTCCCCATAGCACTAATTTGACACTTTCATTGGATTCCTTGTCCCTGAAAATATAGGTTTAGTATATTTTTAAAAGTTTTTAGGGTAATTAGAGGCAGAAATAGAACAAAATATGTATTTTACAGTGGCCATTTTGAAAATCCAAAATGGCCGCCATACAGGTATCTCTCCAAATGTAAACATTGATTTTTAGTTTCCTTTTGCTATAACCTTTCCAAAAATGTATAGGTTTGCTAATCTACCATGATTTTGAACGAAATATAATTTATTGACATAGTGAACCTGACTATATGCACAGTTTCATGTTGTCAGTTGAACACACAGTTTCCCTGGGCACTAGGTGTGGTTTCAACATGTTATCTCTCGTGTGCTAACCACAGTCAACAGGTAATGGAAGGTTGTCGATAGGCTACCGTATAGTTTCCCGCTAAGTGCCTGGTAGTGTGCTCGATGAATGTGTTGCACAAGAGCGTCTTTTGATGGAGGAAGGTTCTCAATGTTTGTCTTCGTTATCTGAAATAAGGTACACCTGATTACATGAATCGATGTTGCCTTCATTATGGGATCATAGAGTTTTCATGTGGATTCCTCTCAAGCAGATGGGGTATCCTCACCTGGCAACTGTGCATCACCAAAATGTTACAGGAGCTGTGCAGCATCCTTAAAAACCTTCCGTGCAGATGTCTTCCCAATTCCTGCAAGCTGGCTTGTCAAGATCAACACACAACAACAAACAACAGGCATTTTAAGGCCATTTTCCCTGCAAGAGCAGGGGTTAGCCTTGCGGTCCCCATGACAATCCTCATGACAATCCATGACAGTCCCCAAGATCAACACACAACAAAAGACTATAACGGCACTCGGTAGAGCACATACCTTCACCAAGCTGAACAGTTTGTTGTTGTATCCCACTGATAGGCCGGATCTGGATTCGGACCTGAACCAAAATCTAATCGGCTCGATCTTATCACCTACCCATCTCGTCCACCAAGTTTAGTCATAACTCGTCCATAACTTTTTAAAATATCATGTGATGTATGGCTTTTCGCCCGATCTCTCAATGGTGACGAATCACTTATAAATTAAATAATTCTCGTATCCGAATCCATATTCAGATCTTCACCAAAATCGAATCGATTCGTCCTTGTCATATACACTACCTCTCTGCCAAATTCTGTTTGAATCCGTCCACAACTTTTTGAAATATCTTGTTCACAGACAAACAAACAGGGGGTGAAAACAACTTCCATTCACCTTCGGTGGAGGAGGTAGAAAATTTTTGGTTATTAGATGAAAGTGTCCACCAGCTCTTTGGCATTCTTGGAGAGGGGGAGGATGGGTATAAAATAATCTTTTCACGAAGAAATCTCATCGATTCTAGACTCTCATAGAAAGTTTGCTTTGTTTTCATCTAGATTCTCCACTCCAGAGAAATCAAATTCATTCTGCGGTTGTCAATTGTCAATATTTTATTTTATTTTTTTTATTTTTATTTTTTGTATACTGAATCGAGGCTCGTGAAAGATCTAACATTTACTTCACAAACAAATCGACCAGACAAACAAAATACACAAAAAGAGGGAGCGGAAGACAAGATGGGGAGTAATGGGGAAGCACACAAACACAACATCCGAGAGCAGGGAGATGTGTGGAAGGGAGAGGGCCCGGGGGGAGGAGGCATGGGAAGGGGGGGGGGGGAGGGAGAAGTATAAAGCACAAGGACACCAAGGACTTCCAGGACAGAAGTTGGTATTTCAAAAAGGGGAATTGGGGTGAAATTAGCGGGGGTAGAAAAGATCAAGGTTTTCGATGGGGGAAGATAAGAGATGGTGGTGAACAGCTGTTTTAAAGACTTGGAGGGTGGAGTGGGATTGAAGAGAGTGAGGGAGTTTGTTCCAGAGGCGGGAGAAAAGAGGAATGAAGGAGTGAAGGTGAGCAGAGAGTCTTGATTTTGGCAGTTTAACCAAAAGAGGGTTGCAGGCAGATCTTGTGCGACCTGTAGGAATATTTGCGGGACAGAGCCCAGAGAGAGCTGGGGGGGCAAGGCCAGAGAGGAGTCGGTAGAAGACGGAAAGACCACCAACCTGCCTGCGGTGAGTGAATGAGAGGCCCTTGGAGTTAGCTTCATCGCGGGAGATTCCAATGATTCTGAATGCTTTGGTGTCAACAGCGCGAAGGCGAGCCAGGTGTGAGGCAGGAGCACCAGCCCAGAGGGGAGAGCAGTATTCCATTGAGCTGCGGATGAAAGCCTTGTATGTGGTGAGGAGCTCAGGTGTGCCAAGGAAGGACTTCGCACGACGGAGGATGCCCAGTCGGCGACTGGCTTTTGAGGCCAGATTTGAAATGTGGTTTTTCCAGGAAAGATCATGGCAGATAGTGAGACCCAAAAGCTTGAGTGACAGAACTTCTTGGAGAGGATTATTCAGAAAGTGGATGGGAGGGTTGTCCAGTCGGTCTTTTCGGAGAGACATCGTAAGAGTGTGAGATTTGTCAGGATTGAAAGACATGTTCCACTTGTTTGCCCAGTCTGTGATTTTGTCAAGGTCTGCAGAGAGTGAGGAGGCTGCAGACTGCCGATCTGAGGGATGAAGAATGGAGCGACAGAGAGTAGAGTCGTCAGCAAAGAGATAGAGAGGATTTTCAAGAGAGTCAGATAGATCATTGATGAAGACCAGAAAAAGCACAGGGCCCAGAACACTGCCTTGGGGAACTCCAGCCTGAACAGGAAGAGGAGATGAGAGAAACCCATTCAGGGCCACACGTTGACTATGACTAGAGAGGAAGTCCGCCAGCCATGCGTGGAGATTTCCATGGATACCAAAAGAGGAGAGTTTGGTGAGCAGAGCGGGGTGCCAGACTGTATCGAAGGCACGTGATATGTCAAGGGAGACTGCTCTAATTTCCTGTTTGGCATTGAGGACCTCCATCCATTGTTGAGAAAGCAGAAGCAGCATGTCCAGAGTGGAGTGTCCAGGTCTGAAACCAAATTGCTGATCAGAGATCAGGCCATTGGAGAAGAGGAAAGATTTCATATCTGAATCAATGATGGATTCCATGACCTTGCTGATAATTGGGAGAAGGCTGATTGGTCTGTAGTTGCTGGGATCTGTTTTTGCACCTTTTTTGTGCAAAGCGGTGATGTTGGCAGATTTCCAAGCAGATGGAAGATGACCTTGAGCAAAAGAGAGGGTGAAGAGAACAGAGAGAGGGAGTGAAAGAGCGGAAGAACATGATTTTAGGACCCGTGGGCTGATGCCGTCAGGTCCAGTTGCAGAATCAGAGTCGAGGGTTGACAGACACTTCTCCACCTTGTCAGGAGGAAAGGACACAGAGTCCAGGAGCAGCTGGGTACGACTGGGTACAGTGGGTACAGAGAGGGATGGGTTTGGGACACAAGATTTAGAGGCAAACACAGAGTTGAGGCATTCGGCTTTTTCACGTGCGGAGTCAGCCGTGTGGCCATTTAAGGTGAGGGAGGGGATGGAGGGGGAACAAACACCAGAAACAGATTTAACCAGACGCCACCAGGATTTGGAAGAGGGAGACCGATAAGAGAGTTCGGTCCTGAGGACGGAGAGATATTGTTTCCTGGCTCTCCTGAGGGTGGACACACACTTGTTTCGGGCTTTGTGAAAGGAAATGAGATTTCCTTCCATTGGATTTGCTTTCCAGGAGACGAAAGCAAGTTGTTTCTGGGCAATAGCCTCACCACAAGATTCCGTGTACCATGGACGGGAGGAAGGGTATGACAACTGAAGACGAGAAGGGATAAAACTGTGCATGAGAGAGAGCAATTTACTTTGGAAGAATTCCCAGGATGAGTTGATGTCAGAGGCAGTAGAGATGGGAGACCAGTCCAGATGATTGATGGCTGCTTGAAGACCGTGCCAGTTGGCCTGAGTGAAATGCCAGACTCGTCGACGCTGAGGAGGCTCTCTGAAAATGGTCAGAGAGATGTCCACTTTAACAAGCACATGATCAGAAGAGCCGATTGGAGCAGAAGAAGAGCAGCAGACATTTTCAGGGCAGTTAGTCATAACCAAGTCCAGAAGAGAAGATTCTCCGTTGACTGAGATCTGGGTTGGGAAATTGACAGATTGTGTCAGTCCCAGTGAGTCACAGAAGTCCTTTGCTGAAGAGCCATGGCTGGTGAGAGAGGTACCCACCCCCAGCCAACTGGCATGGTGACAGTTGAAATCACCACATATGAGGAAGAAAGAGTTGGGATGGGTAGATAGAAGTTGGTCCATATTATCAGACAGCGAGATGTAGATGGAGTCATCACTGTTTGGTGGACGGTACAACACGCATATGAACAAAAGGTGGGAGCGAAGGGGAAGCCGTAGCCAAAGGTATTCCTGGGGGTGAGGTGGAGAGAGGGCAGTGCAGGGCGAGTGAGGAAGAGAGTTTTTTATAAAGATAGCAACCCCACCTCCAGAACGAGGCTCAGGTCTATCATACCGGAGGAGGGAGTAACCTGGGAGAGATACCAAGGAATCAGAGACATCATGAAGGAGGAAGGTTTCTGTTAAGCAGATCACGTCTGGTTTGTCAGAAGCAACCTGTATGGAGAGATCAGTTAAGTTTGAGCGAAGGCCCCGGATGTTTGAGGTCCATACTGTTAAGGAAGAGGAAGGGGGAGCATCGGATACAGAACAGGGGGGGGGGGGAGCGGTAGGGCAGGATGTGGAAGAGGAGGAAGAGGTAGGGAGAGCTGTTGCAGGTGTGTCAGAGATTACAGAATAGCTTGGAGAAAGGGAAGAATGGGGCGGACAAAAGGTTTGATGGTGTTTGGGTGAGGCGCAGTGAGGTGTTATTTGAGGAGGGGGAAGAGTGAGGCAGAAGGTTGAGGAAGATGAAGGTGAAAGTTGGAAGGGGGAAGAAGCGGGGAGGACGCTTTGAGGAGGAGGGGTGAGAGGGGAGTCTAGGAGGGGAGGAGTGAGGGAGAGTCTCGGAGGGGAGGGGTGTGGGGGGAGTTTAGGAGGGAAGGGGCAGGGGGGAAGATTTGAAAGGGATGGGTGTTTGAGAAGATTTGGTGGGGAGGGGCAAGGGGGAAGATTTGACAGAGATGGGTGATGGGGAAGATTTGGAGGGGAGGGGTGAGATTGGATTTTGAAAAGTGTACGATTTATGGGAAACGAACATTTATTGCAAAATGAGTTTCTTGAGACATTCGAGTCAAAAATACGTTTGAGGACGCTGAAGGATGGGTGGAGTTCTGGAGAGTTTAGGGAATGAATGAAAGATGCACTGTAAGAGATGGAATTTTTTTTTTGAATGAATAGAATTGGTGAGCAAGTCGAAAGCATCCTTTTATAGAAGAAGTAGAAAAAAGTGTTATAGAATATGACATAATAATAAAGTTCTTCAGGGGACAGATGAAACATGTATTAACAACTTGATCACGTGATCTCGAACAACGTGGTCGAAGAACGAAAGAACAAATAACGAAGAACGAAAGAGCAAAAGAACGAAGAACGAAAGAACAAATAAGAACGTACAAGCGGATAAGAACAGGGAAGGAAAAAAAAAATTTTTTTTTTTTTGAGATTTTAAAACAAGGGAGTATGGGTGAAAAGACCGTGAAAAACAGAGACTGGCAGTAGTTGCAGCGCGATCTAAGAACCGCTGAGACAAAAAACAAAAGCCTCAAGCCAAGGTCTGAGGACACGGTAGCCTACTACTACTAGCACTACACTAGGCCTCAGAATACACGAAACGAAAAAAACCGACGATTCTGTACACAGGTATGAAAAACCAACACCGAGAAACCTATTAAAGTCACCCCAATAGGTACATACACCGAAAGAAAGATAAAGATACGCCAAAAACACAAATGTGAAAGATCACTTAGCTTCGAAAGCGTGAGCGCATGGAACAGCTTCGAAAAGACGTGACCTCGCCGTGATCTCGCGAGAGCACCCCGGTTGCAATAATTCTGCGGTTGTCAATAATTCTGCGGTTGTCAATTGTCAATAATTCTGCGGTTGTCAATTGTCAATAATTCTGCGGTTGTCAATTGTCAATAATTCTGCGGTTGTCAATAATTCTGCGGTTGTCAATTGTCAATAATTCTGCGGTTGTCAATAATTCTGCAGTTGTCAATTGTCAATAATTCTGCGGTTGTCAATAATTCTGCGGTTGTCAATTGTCAATAATTCTGCGGTTGTCAATAATTCTGCGGTTGTCAATTGTCAATAATTCTGCGGTTGTCAATTGTCAATAATTCTGCGGTTGTCAATTGTCAATAATTCTGTGGATAAGCCGTGGTTTTTCCAGTGCAAGATTTTCGTTTTCCACTCCTCCTTGATTGTTCACAGTACCTGCCAAACAGTACTATATCCACTGAATGAATGAACTGAATGAATGATCGTTTTAAGGCCATTTTCCCCGCTAGAGCGGGGGTTAGCCTTGCGGGCCCCATGACAATCATGGTTCCTTGTTTGAGGCAATGTTTTTATGGCCGGATGCCCTTCCTGACGCCAACCCTTGGTCACGCTCTTTCGATGCGCAGGGATACAGTATGAAACATTCCAATCCGGATTCCGCTCCAACCACAGTACTGAAACTGCTCTCCTCAAAATCACCAACGACCTTCTCCTCTCCTCTGACGCTGGCAACCTCAACATTCTCGTCCTCCTCGACCTCAGCGCTGCCTTTGACACCATCGATCACACCATCCTCCTCACCCGACTTGAATCCACCTTTAACGTTACCGGCACTGCCCTCTCTTGGATTAAATCATACCTCTCTGACAGACGCCAGTTCATCTCCATCAATAACTGCAAATCCCCCACTGCTCCCCTCCCCTAAGGTAACCCCCAAGGTTCAGTTCTTGGCCCCCTCCTCTTCATCCTTTACCTGTCCCCCCTCGGTCACTTAATCCGCCGTCATGGTCTCCAATTCCACTGCTTCGCCGATGGCATCCAGCTTTTCATCTCCACCAAGTCCGTCTCCACCGACACCCACTCTATCCTGACAAACTGCATCTCTGAAATAAAATCCTGGCTTCAAATCAACTTCCTCAAACTTAACTGTGATAAATCTGAAATAATCATCATTGGCCCAAAAACGCTCACAAAATCCACCCATAACTTTGCCCTCAACATCGACGGTATCCCAGTATCCACCTCCCCTCTCATCCGGAATCTTGGCGTCATCTTTGACCAAACCCTCTCCTTCGACAAATACACTAAACAGATCACAAAGACAGCCTTCTTTCACCTGAAAAACATCGCCCGTCTCCGCTCATCCCTCTCCTCCACGGCTGCAGAAACCCTCATCCACGCCTTCATCACCTCCCGTCTTGACTACTGCAATAGCCTCCTCTATGGTTCACCCTCAACAATCACCAATAAACTCCAATACATTCAGAACTCCGCTGCCCGTCTACTCACCCATTCCCGGACCCGTGACCACATCACCCCCGTCCTTTACAAGCTTCACTGGCTCCCCATCTCCCAGAGAATCCAGTACAAAATCCTCCTCTTGACCTACAAAGCCCTCCATAACCTGGCCCCATCCTACCTGGCTGACCTCCTCTCCAGACACACTCCCACCCACAACCTCCGCTCTGCTGGTACCAACCTCCTGACCCCCCCCCCCCCCCATCCGGACCAAATTCAGATCCTGGGGGTACAGGGCTCTTCTCCATCGCTGCTCCCACCCTCTGGAACTCACTACCTCACACCATCAGAGACTCCTCCTCACTCACCACATTCAAAACATCACTCAAGACCCACCTGTTCAGCACTGCATTCAACATTCAACCCACAGCATTTAACCCCTGACTATCACTTCTCCTTCTCCCTCCTTTTGCTTTAAATATTTCCCTATTGATTCTTGTCTTTTTGCAATTGTTGTTTTCATGTTTTGTTATGCATTATGTTTTGCACTCTGTCAAAGCGCCTTTGGGCTTCATGAAAAGCGCTATACAAAATAAATGAATTATTATTATTATTAAAATACCCCAAAAACCCAAAGGACTGAAAAGACCCAAAAGACCCAATGGACTCAAAAGGCCCCGAGGATCCAAAGACCCCGAGGATCCAAATGACCCAAACAGCCCTGAGGACCCAAATGAAAAAGGACCCAGAAGACCCCAAGGACCGAGAAGACCCAAAAGACCAAATGGACTTCAAAGACCTAAAATCCTGGAAGACCCAGTGGACCCCAAACACCCAACATACCCCGAAGACCCATAAGACCTCGAAGACCCATAAGACCCCGAAGACTAAAAAGAACCTTAAAGACCTAGAGGACCCCAAATACCAAAATTATCCCTATGACCCAAAGACTCTTAAATACCCCGAAGACCCAGAGGACTGAAAATACCCGAGGACCCAAAAGACTCAAATGACCCAAAAAACCCCAAGGAACCAGAAGATGCAAAAACACAAAAGACCCCGAAGACCCAAAGGACACAGAAGACACATGTAATCATGTTTCACTGGCATGTAATTAATGGACGTACCGTCCATTTATATCTACCATATAAAACAGTGTGTGTGTGTGTGTGTGTCTGCTCCCGGCCCCACCCTCTCCCCCTTCATAAGGGTAGGTTTCAAAGGCTTTGAGTAATGCTTTAGGAGGGATCTGAGCGGGGGGTTAATAGGCAATCTTTGAACACGACTGTGTGTCCACCGGTTAAAAGACATGAAACACTCCGACGACCCAAAAAAACCCAAGTACCCAGAAGACCCAATGGACCCAAAATACCCTGGACACAAAAGACCCTGAAGACCTAAAATACCATGAAGACAGTTAAAGACCATGAAAACCAAAAAGACCCAAAGGACACTGAAGACCCAAAATACCCCATAGACCAAAAGAGCCAAAAGTCTGAAAAGACCCTGAAAACCCAAAATACCCTGAAGACTGTTAAAGACCCAAAATACCACTAAGACCCAAAATACCCCAAAGACCCTTAAAGATCCGGAAGACCGAAAATACCCCGAAGACCGAAAATACCCTGAAGACTGAAAATACCCCAGTGACAAAGGATCGAAAAGACCCAGAAGACCAAAAAGACCCCAAGACCCAAAATATACCAAAGAACCTTAAAGACCTCGAAGACCCAAAAAACCCTGAAGACCGAAAAAACCCTGAAGACCGAAAAAACCCTGAACACAAAAGAGACCCAGTAGACCAAAAAGACCCCAAAGACCCAAAATACCTCGAATACCCTTAAAGACCCAAAAGACACCAAAGACCCAAACAATCCAAAAGACTGAAAAGACCCTGAGGACCCAGTGGACCCCAAAGACCCAAATTACCCCCTAAGACCCAAATTACCCCTAAGACCCAAATACCCCAAAGATCCTTAAATACCCCAAGGATCCAGAGAACCCAAAAGACTCGAATAACACTGAGGAACCAGAAGACCCAAAAGATACTGAAGACCCAAAAGACCCCAGGGACCCAAATAACCCAGAGGACACACACAAAAGACCCCGAGGACTCTGACGACCCAAAAGAAGAGTAATTATGTCTCTTATATTGGAATTGTAGATGGTGGCTTGCAAACTGAGCCTCAAGGTCGGTGTACAGAAATGTTTTTTTTAATTTTATCACAATAAATACAAAGTGCAAGGAGGTGAAATTTGCTGCGCATGATGTGCAATGTGTGGCAGAGTAAAACGAGTGTTTGTTTATGTCTGTAGGATATCTAATAAATAAAGAAGATATAAGCACACCTGACACTAGGCCCAGACTTCAGACTTTGGAATGCCCTTTTGTCCTTTTTCCTTTTGTCCTTTTTCCATCCAGTATTTCTTCATTTATGTCGGTGTTGTTCGTGGCATCCTGTATGTCTATCCGGGCAGGGTCGTATGCATGAAATTGCTTGGAATAACCACATTGCAAATAACCACTTGGAATAACCACAATAACCACATTGTGGTTGCTTGGAATAACCACATTGCATGGTCCAAGTTTCACTGCAATAAATCCTGTGCAATAAATTGTACCTATGTGCAAAACAGAGTCGTAACTAATTGAGGAGTCAGAGCTGTGCCAATTCCTTAGAACGTATTGCTTGGTGCATTGTCGCTCTAATCCCTAGATTCGTTGGTGCTTGTTTGCGACCTCGAGACACTAGGAACACAGTACGTCGAGCTATGCTCCGCAATTTGGTGCAAAATTATTTTCCTTTAAAACTACCTTCATCATCATCTGCACATAACAACCTTAGTAATATAAATAGACTGTCAGGTGTCAGGTACACCAGTGTACTCATGATGTCTGCATGCACCTTGACCAGCTACACGGAACAACCAACTAAGGATCTCCACATCCATATCAGTTGTTTCAATAGAGGCCTGCTCCATGAAGTTTTCCTCTCTCTTGGCTCCATTGCTTGCTCCAATGAATGCTTTTATTCCAATCAACTGGGATGATTAACTGACTGTCTGGTAGGTCAACACTGTTGCACTTCAATGTCAGCATCTTCAGTAGACGGCGATTGTAGACCCTGCTCAAAACGTTTCTTCAAACGATGAATGTACCCCTAGTGTGAACGCAGAGTAACATTTTGTATGCCACTTCATTCTACTGGTGTCTTCAGTGATGTTGATTGACCGGAAACGGTTTGTTTCTTCATACTCAACATCATGACACTTGAGCATGTCCTTGGCAGTCTTTGAACTTATTTAGTCCATCTGGAGTTGCGTTGTGAGGTTGTTTTCTCTTCCCTGCTCTGCAGGGTGGCCCGGAAGTCGTGTTACACCTGCCCAGAAAGGCATTCGTTCTGAAACCATTTCAATATATATGTTTTATTGCGCAGTACTTAATTGGTCATTGCATCTGTATGATGTGGCGCATACAGTTACAATGCCATTTGTCTTTCCTTCAGCAGCAAGTATAAAACACTGACCAAGTATTTCACATCCATATTGCTTATCTTTAATTGTTGCCCAACATAATAGCGTTAGCAATTTTGTTGTCAACAAATTAAATCATTGGCTCAATTGCATTGTTTTGGACTCTTACCTCTATGTCCAACCCAAAATACAAGCAGATATATTGGTGATTTTATGTTCGGTAGTCATATTGGTCACTATTTTGGATGATATTTTATATTTTCCCCAAACAATAAATTTTACATATTAAATTGAAAGAACAATCAGAGATTGTAGACCCTCTACAGGACTTAAGCCTCCATGCAAAGACATTCCCACCCAAACAATAATGCCACATTTCGTATGATTACGCATGATGTAGAAACCATTTTTCCCAAATGAACTTTTTTATTAATACAGTCACGTGATAAAGTAAGTACACCCCATGTAAAGTTTTGACTTTTTCAACATATTTCAACATACAGCTATTTGATCTTCATTTCAACAATATTGATTGATAAAGGTGATATAATATAACAAATATCATGAAACATTTACATTTTGTAGTCCATTGTATAATTTAAATAAACATAAATGCAAATTTCACACGTGGAAAAAGTAAGTACACCCCGACATTTATCATTACTTCAAATACCTAAAATTAGAATCAGGTGCACCAGCTCAGGTGAAAATGATTAGAACATCGTTAGAGAGGATATTGGAGGAACCTGTCTTATTTAAACCTCAGACATTTAGTTTGGTTTGCTCTTTGTTGTTGAAGTGTGTGGCGTCACCATGCATAGATCAAAATAGCTCTCTGAGGCCTTCAGAAAGAAGGTTATAGATGCCTACGAGTCTGGAAAGGGATTTTAAAATATCTCCAAACAATTTGAAATCAATCATTCGACTGTCCGGAAGATCATCTACAAGTGGAGAAGATTCCAAACAACTGCCAACTTGTTCAGGCCAGGCCGCCCCAGCAAGTTCAGCCCGAGAGCAGACCGCAAGATGCTGAAAGAAGTCTCGAAGAACCCCAGAATGTCATCACGGGACCTACAGGTAGCTCTTGCCACTATTGATGTCAAAGTGCAGGGGTCTACCATTAGAAAGAGGCTGCACAATTTGATCTACATGGGAGGTGTGCCAGTGGAAACCTTTGCTGTCCAGAAAGAACATCAGGGCAAGACTAAAGTTTGCCAATGAACACCTAGGCAAAGATCAGCACTTCTGGAACAATGTGCTCTGGACAGATGAGTCAAAGGTAGAGCTATTTGGCCACAGTACCAGAAGACATGTTTGGCGAAAACCAAAGACAGCATTTGACCACAAGAACCTGATACCAACTGTAAAGCATGGTGGTGGAAATATTATGGTTTGGGGCTGCTTTGCTGCATCAGGGCCTGGGCAGCTCACCATCATAGAATCCACTATGAATTCTTCATTGTTCCAGAGGGTGCTTGAGGATAATGTGAGGCCATCTGTCGGAAAGTTGAAGCTCAACCGAAGTTGGACCTTGCAACATGACAATGACCCTAAACATACCAGTAAATCCACCAAGGAATGGCTGAAAAGAAAGAAATGGAGGGTTCTGGAATGGCCAAGTCAAAGCCCGGATCTAAATCCCATCGAGATGTTGTGGGGGGATTTGAAACGAGCTGTGCATGCAAGAAACCCCTCATACATCGCACAGCTGAAATAATCCTGCATGGAGGAGTGGGCAAAAATTTCTCCCAATCGATGTCAGAGACTTGTAGACAGTTATAAGAAACGCCTACTTGAGGTTGTTTCTGCCAAAGGGGGCAATACCACCTGTTGGAGCCAAGGGTGTACTTACTTTTTCCACATGCGAAATTTGCATTTATGTTTATTTAAATTATACAATGGACTACAAAATGTAAATGTTTCATGATATTTGTTATATTATATCACCTTTATCTATCAATATTGTTGAAATGAAGATCAAATAGCTGTATGTTGAAATATGTTGAAAAAGTCAAAACTTTACATGGGGTGTACTTAATATGAAATAAGATGAAATAAGTTGAACTGTCACGTGACTGTACCTGAAGAGATCAAACTAAACACTGTTATTGTTGAAAGAGATTACATGTCAAGAATACCTGCAAAAACACATGTACAAATCAAAATTCACTGGTTGAAAAAGTATTCAGCCCCTTCAGCCAGTCAGTCCTTGGTTGAAGCACCTTTTGCAGCAATGACTGCTATGAGTCTTTTTGGGTAGGTCTTTACCAGCTTTGCACAGTGAGATGTTGAAATCTTTGCCAATTCTTCACGTGAAAATTGCGCTTGTTCTGCCAAGTTTGATGGGGATTGTCGATGGACTGCAATCTTCAAGTGTCTCCATAAATGTTCAATTGTGTCCAAGTTGGGACTGACTGGACCCTCAATAAAATTTATCTTTTTCTTATTCAGCCTCTCCAGTGTGGTTTTAGCTTTGTGCTTTGGATCATTGTCCTGCGGAAATGTGAATCTCCTACCCAGTTTCAGATTAATGGGTGACTCTAGCAGGTTTTCATCAAGGATTATCCTGTACTTTGCACCGTCACTTGGCCATTCTATTCTGACAAGCTTGCCATTGCCTGCTGATGAAAAGCAGCCCCATAATATGATACTGCCACCACCATGCTTGACAGTAGGAATGGTGTAGACTGGGTGTTGTGCAGTATTAGGCTTACACCAGATATAACACTGAATTTAGACCAAAAAGTTAAATTTTTGTCTCGTTTGACCACAAAACGTTTCTCCACATGCTTGCAGTATCATTAAGATGCTTTTTCGAAAACTTCATAAGAGCTTTTCGATGTGTCTTTTTCAGTAATCGCTTCTATATTAACAACTGTCCATACAGGCCAGCCTTGTGAAGTGAACGGGATATTGATTTATGAACATTAACCCCCATCTCAGTCATAGATCCTTACAGATCTTTTCAAAGTCATTGTTGGATTTACAGTGACATCCCAAACCAGTTTCCTTCCTGCTTGCCCAGCTGCTGAGATTGTATGGGTGACCTGATCTGCGTCGAGTCTGAGTGGTATGATACGTCTTCCTGTTCTTAATGATGGATTTCCCCATAATCAAAGGGATAATGAGTGACTTTGAAATCTTCTTGTAACCCTCTCCTGAACGGTGCTTCTTCACCACTTTATGTCTGACTTCTTTGGAAAGCTCCTCCGTCTTAATGTTTGCCTTGTTGGTTGACCAAGTGAGTTGCACTTTAAAACTCCTTAGATAAGTGTGGGAGCTTATTTTTGAAATGTAACCACTGATAACATACAGGTGAACCTATTACACTTATTTTGTAACAATTTAAACAAATAATTTGCTCATTAAGTGATTTGGGGTTAATTAGGCAAAGGGGTTGAATACTTATACAACTGAGAATCATCTGATTTTCTCTGTAAATCGAACTTATTCACATTCTACATTTTCAGCTTTATCACTTTAGAATCGTTTGTGAAGACTCTATACAGTATATCAAGTGTGATTTGAAACATCATGAAATAAGTGCAGGTGGCATCAAAATGTGAAAACATCACAAACAAGTGGAACATGTCTTTCAATCCTGACAAATCTCACACTCTCACTACGTCTCTCCATAAAGACCGTCTGGAAAGCCCTCCAATCTACTTTCTCAACAATCCTCTCGAAGAAATTCTGTCACTCAAGCTTTTGGGTCTCACTATCTGCCATGATATCTCCTGGGAAAACCACATTTCCAAGATGGCCTCCAAAGCCAGTCACCAACTGGGCATCCTCCGTCGTGCAAAGTCCTTCCTTGGCACACCTGAACTCCTCACCACATACAAAGCTTTCATCCACAGCTTGGTGGAGTACTGCTCTTTCCTCTGGGCTGGTGCTCCTACCTCACGCCGAGCTTGGCTTCACGCTGCAGAAACCAAGGCTTTTGGAATCATTGGAATCTCCCGTGATGAAGCTGATTGTGAGGGCCTTTCACATGCTCACCGCAGGCAGGCTGGTGGTCTTTCTGTCTTCTACCGACTCCTCTGCGGCCTCGCACTCCCTGCTCTGTGCTCTGTCCCCCAAATATTCCTTCAGGACGCACAAGATCTGCCAGCAACCCTCTTCTGGTGAAACTGCCAAAATCAAGACTCTCTGCTCACCTTCACTCTTTCATTCCTCTTTTTCCCCACCTCTGGAACAAACTCCCACACTCTCTTCAATCCCTCTCCTCCCCCCAGGTCTTTAAAACAGCTGTCCACCAACATCTCTTGTCTTCCCTCATCCAAAACCTTGATCTTTTCTACCCCTGTTAAAACATCCCAAATCCACCTCTTTCAAATTCTGTTTTCTTTCCTGAAAGTCCTAGAAGCGTCCATTTTTTTAAAATCCCATGTACCCCGCCTTAGCCCTCTCACTTCCACAGATCTCCTGATGCCCCTGGTCTCTACTATGGTGCTTGTGTGCTTAATAGGATGAAAATGAACGATCTTTTGTGGCCTTGACCTTTTTATCTTTGACATCATAAACAACAGACTTCAGTGAGCTAATATGCAAACCCTGTTCTCATTTCAAGTCAATCGGATGCAAATTGATTTTCATGACCTTGACGATTCACCATTTTACCTCAAAAATAATGGACTTCTCGTTTTTGGTTGGAGAATTAATTCAGTGAGTCTTGTGTAGATCGGAGTCAAAATGCGACCTCGAAGCGATCGACATACACAGACAGACGGCAATTCAAATCTTCAATTTCACACGTAGCAAACTAACAGACAGACTGACGGATACAAGTGCAATACCCTCTCGTCTGGAGAGAGTAAAAATGAAATCCTCGAGTTGAAATATGTGGGGTGAAAACTGTCATCAACATTCTACCTAAAATACCAGCAGAAATAAGGGTGATTTAATGCTGGGCAGCCATCTTGGATTGTTGACCCAACAATCTACTTCTGAAGATGGCAATATAGTTGGCTATAAACTATCGGGTATGTATAACTAATTTATCATAACGAATGCCTATTAAGTCTGGCGTTTAGCAAACTCGAATTCTAAGACCTTTTTGCCTCCAGTCAATGGCACCTGCTCCATTCTGACAAGTGTTTTCCTTCCTTTCTGTCTACCCTCAGTTCTCATTACTCTCAGGTATTATCATTTTCATTACCCTCAGGCTTTCCTAGAGCAGCGCCCAGGTGGGAAAGTCAGAAACATAGCACTGTTGGGTAGATGAAGGACCCGAGGCCGTGCAGTGAACACCCTCATGTGTGATGTCGCACACCAGGTCACGCGAATGAGATGGAGCTGCGCGGCGGTTCACATAAAGCGGTGGAGTTGGCGGTCCGTTCGTCTAGCATGCCCGGATTGAACCACTGGAGGGTCAAACGCTGCTCCTGCTTTTCACTCGGTGATGAAGAGTGCTTTTACTATTGCCACTTGGGAATCATCTGGATAAAAGCACCAAGGTACGAGTACAGCTCCACATGTAACTTTTCACGAGGGGAAACCTTGGCCTGGAATGACCGCCAAATGACGATAAAACCCTCATTTTGACCAAGAAAAATTTGCTTATTCATTCTTACTCTTGCATATTTGAAGATGGCATTCAATTTAAGGTCAACAAAATATCAATAGAATGCTGTTTTCCTAACTGTTTCATTACAATGGGATGTTCAGTGTCAATTACTGCAAGGAACTGAAAATCATATTTTGAATCCTAGAGGTGAAAAAGTGAGCATGTTCACACAAACAAACACACACAAACACACACACACACACACACACACACACACACACACACACACACACACACACACACACACACACACACACACCTTATTTTTCTATTTTTGTTTCTCACAATTCTATATCTTATGATTTTTGGTTCACGAGTTATCAAACAGAGTGACCACTATATTCGTCATGGGTGTGTGTCTGTCTGTCTGTCTGACTGTCTGTCCGCAGCATAACTACCCAATGATATCATCCGATCTTGATGGGTGGTAGGGTGATATCATTATCTAGTTGTGTCCTGCGTAGAGTGGGCGTATTGCGCCCATTGTGGGCGGAGCCACGCCCGAAAAAGATGTCTTTTTAGGGGGTAATCAAGTTCAAGCTACATCTTCTCCGAGGGGTTTGGTGGAATCTGACAGGGGTTTCGGTATTTGGTTAGTCCAATGTCATGTGTCTAGCCCCACGGAGCTCGATTTTTCATTTTCGCCCCAAGGTCAAGGTCACAAGGTCACGAAATTTAGAAAAGTCAATTTTTGATGGTTTTATTACATTGTTCGCTTCCTGATAGGGTGAAATGTCGTACATGATCTTATATTATCACATACATCATGAAATACAAGTTTTCCAACAAATTTCAGAATCTTCGACCTTTGACCTTTGAAGGTCACAAAGGTCAAATTTTCAAAGTTGTCGGAATCGAACCAAATTTTCTGTATTGTGTAGCTAACTAACCTCATAACTGATTATACATTATTTTCTATCTCATTTCAAGGTCAGTAACCTTCGTTTTGACATTCCAAGGTCACAAAGGTCAAATTTTCAAAGTTGTCGGAATCGAACCGAATTTTCGGTATTGTGTAGCAAACTAGCCTCATAACAGATAATACATTCCTATTTATATATTTTCAATGTCGGTTTTGACTTTTAAAGGTCACAAAGGATGGCCATTTCAAAGTAGTCTGTCCTTTGTCATTGAATACCGCTCGCTCGTGAACCATCATCGTCTCCTGACTTGTCAATTCTTATTTCTCTTATTCAATTCTTATTTTAAAATGCATTTAATTAATTGTACACGATTGGTAGTTCCTAAACTTAAATATAAATAATTTAAAGGATTTCTTTAAATGATGTTAATTTCACAACATCCCATGTTAAACTTTATTTAAATTGTAAACCTCAAAACATAGTTCCCTTACCTAAAGCAAGAACCTTAACCTGTAAGCAATTGACTAATTTCCCGACTGCATGGATCATCAGCTGGGCACCGTTCTTCCTCGAGGTTTCGATCCTTTCAGCCCAGGAGCTCTCCAAACAGCGGATCCACAACCTCGATAAATGATCCACATCAATAGATGGTAAATCAGTGGATCCACAACCTCAGTTGTCACACACACACACACAGTGAAAAATAACCCCCTTACCAAACCCTGGATCTGCCCCTGATTACTCTGGTCATTGTGACCATTGTGTAAGACAATTATCTTTTTGATTTAAAAAAAAAAACATACGAGTCTCAATAGTGAGCTAATTTATAACTATATAATATTCATCACTGTGCTTGTGTATACTGTATAGTTATAGTGGAGGGAATTGAATCACACTCTTCCGTCTACAGCTTCATGCAAGCGGTGTACCAGTCTCATGCCATACCCGGCACCAATGCACGATCTTTCCTACCCTCAATAACCCACCTAACTCAACCCTCTTATTTGCAGATGACTGTTTCTTTCCATCCTCACTCTCTCTCCTCCTTTCCTATTCATCTATTCCATTACTTGTTTTGTCCATAAGTGGCCCCAACAACTCACCTTCAGTACATTACCTTTTTACCCCTGCATCTACTCATTCTTCCACAAGCCTCGCTCTTGCGCAGGAAAAGAAATTGAGGCTTAAAAAAAAAATTTGATCTCAGACTAGTGGAGGAGCTTCTCTATAAATCGCATGCAAAATGGATGGAATGAGTACCCAAAATTTGAAGGCAAAAAACAGAGTTTCGACATTCCACCTTATCTTGGCCAGAGTCCACAGTAATGCCATTTGAGGTGAGGGACGGGATGGAGGGGGAGCACACACCAGAGACAGACTTTACAAGGCACCACGCTGCTTTGGAAGAAGGATACAAGCTGGAGAGTTCAGTCTTGATAATTGCAAGATGGTGTTTTCTGGAATGCCTCAGGATGAACACGTACCTGTCGCAAGCCTGACGGAACGAAGGCTGTAGCATTAGGTCCTGCAACACTTCTACACCCTTCATTATCTTGAACATCTCGATCAGATCCACTCGTATTTTCCTCCTTTGTAATGTAAAAGGTCTCATCTACTTCAAACACTCCTCATAGCTTAGCTTTGCGAGGCCTGAAATAAATCTAGTCATTCTATGCTGAACTCTTCCCATGGCAGCTTTCCATGGCTTTTCTATCAAAGTAAAATACAATAAAATTGTAAAAACGAAAAAGAAAATATGTATGCATATTCAAGACCACTACACACAAGAATCACAGAATGAAATCAAACAAGAGATAATATATTATAGTAAATAATTAAAACTACACAAGAATAAAAAAACAACAAGCATTTAACAGCTGAATCAAAAAAAATAACAGGAAATTGCTTATATCTTTGAGTTCTTATTTGAGCTGTATGTAGTTGATGTAAGTTTCTGAGCCTGTGACCGGACATAATAAGTCAAGATTGGGGCGAAAGATGATGATGCTGCTTGGAGGTGAGCAAGGATTTAGCAAAGTGTATTGTAATTAAATAATTAACCCATCTCATCATGGAAAAACAAAAACAGGCTTATCTTTGGTCAGCCATTTCTCCCTCACATGGGTCTTAATCCGCTATTTGTTTTGGCCTATTCAAAATGATTTGCCTTGGAACCATGACGTATTCCCAAAGACTATAATTAAATAATGTAATCAAAATCTGTCGTCAAGTTTGAGGATCGGAGCATGTGGGCTAATTAAATGTCGAAATGTGGAGTGAAATCTGAAAATGTTAAGAAATCAACGATTTTTATAATTCAGTATATTTACATATACTGTATACTTTAAAGAAGCAAGGCTGTGATCCCTCCTTCTCCATATTTACAAATTGCCAAAGCATTAAATTTACCTTTTTCTACTGTACGGGGAACTATATTGAGTGAAGAAAAGTTTAAGGAACGTGCCTAAAGTGTAACTTAATTGAGTGCAATAAAAATAATTACGATAAAGTGCTCATCATCAAATGCTTGATCTTTGCCATATAGATTGCCAAGCCAGCCATTCCTTATCATTTATCAAACATTTTGTTGGAATGGTTAAGTGCTTAAGCCACTTGGCAAGTCCTCTACAAGCTGCTTTGTTGTTAGTTTTCAAGCCATGGCAATACAGTCGACAGTAGTCCTTTTTTTTTTTAAAGGCTTGCACCGGTTGGTTTCTGTACGATAAAGCGCTCAACATCAAAATGTCTGATTTTCGCTGGATACATAACTAATCGTTTGCCAAGCCAGCCGTTCCTTATCAACCATTTCGTTGGAATGCTTGCTTGAGAGCTTAAGCCACTTGGCAAGTGCTCTACAAGCTGCTTGGTAATGAGACACCACTGTTTCACCTTTCTCTTTCCCTTTCCATTGGCTTTATTTGTCTTTTTACTTCAATATTGATAATGTTGAGTGCTATTATTTGATGTTTCTTCGTTTACAAGCTATAGGGATACAGTCGACAGCGGTCCTTTTTTTGGCTTTACAGTCCTTTTTTCAGGCCGGGTGGAAGAAAGACCATATTTGCTAGATTTAAATCTACAATTATTATAATATATATATATATATATATTATTTTTTTTACATGTTTCGTAGTTTTTTTTATTTAGTTTTTTTTATTTACGGCGTAGCCCATAGGGCAAAGCCGTTTAGAACGGTGTGTGTCCGTCCGTATGTATGTATGTATGTATGTATGTATGTATGTATGTCCCCTCAAACGTATAACAATCAGAGCTGAGAATCTGGTCACATGACAGGGCGATGTGATGATGTCTGACGTCATTACGGCGAACAACGGCTGACTCCACACTCCGCCATTTTGATTCCGATGCCATTCAAACCGAACATATTGTCATATTTCACAATCGCCTTGCTCTACCTTAACGTTTTTCATTCTGTGTGAAACACAAACAAACCGCTTGTTAATATGACCATCAAATATCAAAAGCAGAGACGTTACGGATCTTCCAACGACACAGTACATATAAGCCTTTGGCTTCATGCCTTCATGCCTCACCTTCAGGCCGCTTCGGACAAATTAGCCCAGGTTTCTTAATACAGTAGTATCATTTCAGTAGTATCGTTTTCGTAATAATAATAATAATAATATAGTAAATATAACCATAACACTTTAATCCCTTTGTCGTTATTGCAGAGTTAATGGATTGAAGCGGTGTATGGTTCATGAATCAATGAGAAGCGGTGTACTGTACTAATAACCGCAGAAGTAAGGAATCAGCCTCGGTTTTTTTTAGTAATACCATTTCCGTAATAATGATGACCTATCGTTATTATAATGGTAAATCTAATCGGAACACTAACACTAATCCCTTCGTAGTGACTGCAAAGTTACTGGAGGTTAAAATATATCATCTTCTATCTATCTATAATTCCAGTAATCTCTGTGTGTATGTTTGTATGTTTGTATGTTTGTATGTCTGTGACCGCTGTTTCTCGACAACCACGGGTCCGATATACTTGAAACTTGCCAGGTATATTGCTGGGGACCCGAGGATGTGCCTTTTCAAGGTTTCATATTAATCGGAGAAGTAGTTACCGAGCTATGTCCAAAAAACGATTCAACCAATCAGAGAGCAGCGAGCTATCACGTGTGCCGAACGTGGCGAACAGACTCTGCCTCGGACGGCACATTTGAGAGCGTATTCATTTATTTCACGTTGGAAAACTATGTTGCCGTTAAACTATGTTTTAAAACTAATTAAAACTAATTTGCGATTCATCGTAACTGCGATTTGCGACCTTCCGGACAGTGAAGACTGCACTTCCGGCAGCCAATCACAGAACGCGTTATTGCGTAGGTGTGGCCGATGTGAGAGCGAGCCGAGCCGAGCGCGTGCACCATTACGGTTCGTAATTTGATTTCTTCCGGAGAAAATAATAATTTCTCGATTTCTTATGCGCATTATTTCTCCCAATTCAGTCAGAGCGAAGGGCGGAAGCGAAGAGCGTTGTTTTTTTTGTTTACGGGCGTACGGGCGTACGGGCGGGGTAGAGCGTACGGGTTGCGTTATTTATTTTTTTTGGCAAGGAACGGGCACCCACGTACGGGCATGCCCTAGTATATTAAAGCAGCGGAAGTTTTGTGTCTGACTCCACCAACCGACATTTTAATTTACTCGTTCACCCGCTCACCCGCTCACTACGGGAGTGGCACGAAGGGTCATTCCTCCTTGGAGTATATAGATTAGTCGATCTATGGTCGGGTCTCAAGAACATTGGGTGTGTGTTCATTTCCCAAGTTTCTTTTGGAGAGATCGCCAAGTGGTTTACGCATTCGAGCAAGCACTCCATTCAAAACCGTTAAGGAACAGCTGGCTTGGCAAGCAAAGCTAGCCGCTTAGAAAATGAGCACACCCTTGGGTTCATCCCTTTCAGTTTCGTGTTAAACAGCAGGAAAAGTGGGTTTCATTGGTGGTTTTCAAAACAAAACCTTAATTGGTGGGTTTCAAAAGGCCACGACGAAAAACGCCACTTTAGCGGCAGGAAGGTTCCAGGAATTTTGAATGTTATTTACCCAGCATGTGTGGGGTATATAGAGTACAGTACATCTTCACTCATTTCTGTAAGTAAAACTTACCTCATAGATGTCGAGATTCCTCCAAATTTCTTTATTTAATGTTACTAGCAACAGTACACGCCCGTCTTCAATTGGGAAGCTCAAATAAAAAGGTAAAATATCAGAAATTGAAGGGTTTTTTTATTTTAAACGATTCATATAAACATCCATTGAATCATATCACACGCAAATCATCAAAATCTAAACACTACATGGCTAAACAGTACATGGACGATCACGTACCACGTACGTCTCGCGTCTCGCTCGCTCTCAGGTTGTCCCGATAATGATCCTTCTGCAGGTTCACCTACGGAAACCTTGTTACGACTTTTACTTCCTCTAGAGTCTCTAGATAGTCAAGTTCGCTCATCTTTTCGGTGCACGGCACGAGCCGAGAACGGCCCGTGCAGGGGCTGATCCGAGGATCTCATCAAACCGTCCGATCGGTAGTAGCGACGGGCGGTGTGTAACAAAGGGTAGGGACTTAATCAACGCGAGCTGACGACTCGTGCTTACTGGGAATTCCTTGTTCGTGGGACATTGTCTCAAGCCCCAGTCCCCATCACGGATGGGGCTCAGCGGTTTACCCGAGCCTGACGGTGAAGGGCAAGGTACACGCTGGCCCGTCCAGTGTAGTGCGCGTGCGGCCCCGGACATCGAAGGGCATTAAACGTTCATTAAACATTAAACGTTCATTAAACATTAAACGTTCATTAAAGGATTACAAAACGAAAAACATTACGAAATTACGTTCACACCGTCACGTCAAACACTACCGTGAACACACACATCGTCACAACATCGTCACAATAAGAACATCGTCACAACATCGTCACAATGAGAACATCGTCACAATGAACCTTATGCGAACGCGAATGTTATGCGGGAGTCCAAACCTGAGAATGCTGGAGACCAAAGCTGAAATTTGGAAAACTACATAGCCTATTTTACTCCTGGAGATCCCAGGATTACCCACCCAAAATATCTTTGCGATCGGTTCAGCAGTTTTTAGGGTACCTTCGAACAGACAGACAAATGGACATTTGGTGAATTATAGTAAGATCGTCACAATGAGAACATCGTCACAATGAACGTTATGCGGGAGTCCAAACCTGAGAATGCTTGAGACCAAAGCTGAAATTGGTTAAAACTAAATAGCCTATTTTACTCCCAGGGGTCCCAGGATTACCCACCCAAAATATCTTTGCAATCGGTTCAGCAGTTTTTACGGTACCTTCGAACAGACAGACGGACATTTGGTGAATTATAGTAAGATAAACAGCATTTGTGACTGTTTAAAAAGCTAATCATATGTGTTTGTGGTTTATAATATTTTTACTTCTGCTGGAGGCCGTTGCTCCCATGAAAACGCCATGATAGGCTATTTATAAACGTTGACATGGCGTTTGTTCAAGGAGGAAAAACCTCTTGGAGATTTGGGACATTATCAGTATTGACATTGTTTTGTAATACCATTAATTAATATTATGCTATTATCATTCGTTTTGTTATTAGCCTAAAGTTAACTTAATATGGATATACACCTCAACAAGCAACCCTATTGTTGGCAATGGCAGGGAAAACCCGCTTGGGGAGGGGGGGGGGGGGGCAAATTAATGTGCTACAACCTTCATTGTGTAACCCCTTAGTCCTCCTATCAAGTTTGGTTGAGATTGGATAAGTAACGACGGAATGTATCGCGGTCAAAAATCATGACAGACAGACCTCCCAGCACATGACAGGCAGACCTCCCATGACAGACAGACCTCACGTCCCAGCCCCCAAAATCATGACAGACAGACAGACGCCAAATTGCGTATTTTAGGATGATGATATGCCGTACAGGCCGAACATGTCGTCGAAGCGGTTGAACCCGTCATGTGTTTTTACACATGGACAGCTGTACTAATCGGAACACTCCGATTCGGAAGAGAGTACAGTAGGAGACCCACTCTATCTGCGCACCTTTGCCAACCAGAATGAATTCCAGATAATGAGAGGAACTGCACATGCTGCCGGCCGACTAACCTACAATGTTGTTTATAGCGAGATCATATAAACTCAGGAGCAGATCGAGAGTGAAACTTGGAGGGTTAATAGCTCCCAATAAAATGTTGCTTTAAAATATAAATGTTGAAAAATGAGTACCAACTCACTGGATCCTCCTCTCTCAAGGAGGTTGGTGGCAGGATTTGTACTCCGGCCGCAGTGGTGAGTGTCGGGATGGTGCTGAGGTCACTTTCATAGTGTTGACTAACTGACCAACATATAGAATAAACCAGTCTCAATGCAATCTCTTCACTCTATAAATCTTCTATATTCTCTATAAATGGTGACAGACAGCTTAGAGACTTAGAGTCCTTCAAAATAATTTAATACTTACATTATTTGCTAACTGGTATCCCCACCCAGGTCATACTATCCTCTTCAACTAAAGTATCAAACAAGCCCGGCTACGCCGCTGTTAAGCCCCAGTCACACCGGGCCTGCGACCAGGTTACTACCTAGCTGCGACCGAAAATTTTGTTAATCGCGGGAAAATCGTAGAAAGAGCGCGTGACTAGTTGCAGAGGTCGTGGCAAAATCAGTCGCAGCAAGGTCGATGGTCATGGTCAAAACTTCTGACCTGCGATTCCAAATCGTAAGAGGTCGCAGACAGGTCTTACATGGTCGTACCACCAGTCGCGCATGGACGCACCACCAGTCGTGCATGATCGCGGGTCAAGTAGTCGCACGATTGGGCGTGCTACTGGTCCTGCCACCTGACAATTGGTGGTGCCACCCGTCGTTCAACCTCACAATCGGTAGTGCGACAAGTCCCGACCTGTCCCGACTGGTTGCACGACCTTACGATTGGTGGTACCACCAGTCTTTAGCGGACCTGGATGATGAAGCCTTTTGGACATAGCAACATGACCGTGGAAGAGCGTATCTTCAACCACCGACTCTCTCGTGCCCGCAGGATAGTGGATAACGCTTTCGGAATACTCGCCCACCGCTGGAGGTGCCTCCTCACGACCATGCAACAGGAACATGAGACTGTCAAGAATATCTTGAGTGCGTAACTCTGCCTGCACAACATGATGCGGATTCGGTACCCTGGACTGCAGAACCGGGACGTTGACCGTGAGGGGAATGACCACCAGATCATCTCTGGCGCTTGGAGGAACGAGGCAGTGCTTCAGGACATGCAGAACGTGCAAGGCGGGAATCGTGCTACACGGGAAGCCAAGGCTGTGCGCGTTTACCTCAAGCACTACTACAACAACGTCGGCAGTGTCCCATGGCAGGATAACATGATCCAGGAACTGTTGCGTGAATGTTGGAATTTTGATTTATTTTTTTTGATATGTGTATCATACATTATATGCTATGTGTATGATCTATTTTTGCATATCTATTTTAAAATAAACGTGTACAATAAACATGCTATTTTATGGTATGTCTGGAGAAAAAATAATAATTAGTTGTCTTTATTGTTTGTTTATGGTCTGAGTAATAAATGACTGGTTTATATTACAATGGAAAATATATATTATTTTAAATACAAATTAAATCATGACATGTGAACACAAACAAAGTTCTTTGTCAAAGTAAAATCTTTAACACAATAAAGCAATGTGCAGAACTAAGTAGTAGAACTAAGTAGTAGAACTAAGTAGTAGTACTAAGTAGTAGAACTAAGTAAGTAGACCTGGGTAGTAGTAAAGTAGTGTGCAGAATCTGCCAGGCCACAGTGACACAGTGACGGACGACGGACGAAACATCACGCCAATAGCATACGCTACCCTTCGGTCAGGTAAGCTAAAAAGTAAGTACAAACAACTTTAAATTTCAATGTATCATCATTTTATTAACAAAACAAAACATGCAATGATACCTTTCATTGTCTCAAACATATTGCAATATCCCCGAAATTACACGAGAAAACACATAAATTGTACTAGTCCATCACTCGTGCAAGTGGTCACCCCCCCTGCAGGATCTGATTACTCCAAACTAACAGTGTTCCAGTGTCGGAATCACGCGACTCAGTGGTTGTCGCAGTCGGATTACCGGTACCGCTACTTGGCATGGGGAATAACTGGGGTCCGCTCAGCCCTGATAAGCTCAGGGACGACAGTCCCGTAGGTAGCTGCTGCGGTGCTGGGGCCTGGGGCCTGTGCTGGTCATGCTGCTGGTAAGCCGGCGCCTGGGGCCAGTCCTGGGTGGCCACCTGAGTGGTCACCTGGGTGGGCAGCTGCCAGGCCACGGTGACGGGCTGTGGAACCGAGGCTTGGCTTGGTGATCGCACAACCACGCGTACCACCAATCGTACGATGACCCCTAAGACCAATCGCTGTTTGCGATCGCAAATGGAGAGAGGAGCAAACATTGACGATTGGTCGTACCTCGGCCAGATTGCCATCAATCGCACGATCCAGAAATCGTACGATCCGGTTTGACTGAGGCCTTAGACTTTCAGTCTTGTGGGTTTTTTTTGCTTTGTTTTTTTTAACACGAGTTCACATTGTTTCACCTTTATGTACGATCTGCCTTAATTTAGGATGCTAGTCAATTTAATCAGGACCTTGAAAAGACGTTACCTTCTATAAAAAAAAAGTGAATGACGTTTGTTTGTTTGTTACTTGCAAAATCGAAGATTTTTCAAGTATATTGGATGGTTGCGTTTGTGGTTCTGTCTGTCTGTTTGTTTGTTTGTCTCTGGCCTACAGGTCACAATTCTAAACCGATCGTCACGAAACTTCACCAAGTTGTCTAGGTCGTCCCAATTGAGAAGCCTATTGATTTTGAGGTCAAAAGTCAAAGGTCATCTGGAGGTCAAATTTGAAAATTAAATAACATTTGTATATTGACTTGAAAATTAAATAACATTTGTATATTGAGTCAATAAATTGGGAAATGAACTATTTGAGGTCAAAAGGTGAAAGGTCAACTAAAGGTCAAATTTTAAAAGTCATCAATTTTCATCTAAAAAGCCGTCAATTCCCAACCGATTGACTTGAAAATTGAACAGCATTTGCATATCGAGTCACTAAATTGGGCAACATACTATTTGAGGTCAATCGGTCAAAGGTCAACTCAAGGTAAAACTTCCAAAATCATCACTTTTCATCTGAAAAACCATCAATTTTCATCCGATTGACTTGAAAATTGAACAGCATTTCCATATTGCCTCACTGAATGAGGAAACCAACTATTTTTAGGTCAAAAGGTCAAAGGTCAACTGAAGGTCAAACTTCCAAAATCATCAATTTTCATCTAAAAAACCGTCAATTTTCATCCGATTGACTTGGGGATTTAACAGCTTTTGCACATTGTGTCACTAAATAGGAAACCAACTATTTTGAGGTCAAAGGTCAACTCAAGGTCAAACTTCTAAAATCATCATTTTTCATCTGAAAATTGGTCACTTTTCATCCTGTTGACCCGAGCTTTGATCAAGATCGTAAATTTTAATCTCCATGAAATGGACAATTTGTTTTTTGTATACAAGATCCAGGCTCGTGAAAGAGCTAACATTAATCACACAAAAAGTCAAACCGACACATAAAACACAAAATAAGGGGAGCGGTAGACAAGATGGGGAGAGAGGGGGAAGGACACAAACACAACATTTGAGAGCAGGGTCATCGAGAGAAATGTGGGAGGGAGAAGGCTTGGGGGGAGGTGGGAGAGGTATAAAATATATGAACACTGCAAGGACTTCCAGGAAAGAAGTTGGAATTTCAAAAAAGTGTATCTGGGGTGAATTAGTGGTGGTAGAAAAGATCAAGGTTTGGATGGGGGAAGATAAGAGATGGTGGTGAACAGCTGTTTTAAAGACCTGGAGGGAGGAGCGGGATGAAAGGGAGTGGGGGAGTTTGTTCCAGAGGCGGGAGAAAAGGGGAATGAAAGAGTGAAGGTGAGCAGAGAGCCGAGATTTTGGCAGTTTAACAATAAGAGGGTTGCAGGCAGATCTTGTGCGACTTGAAGGAATATTGGGGGGACAGAGCACAGAGAGAGCTGGGGGAGCAAGGCCAGAGAGGAGTCGGTAGAAGACAGAAAGACCACCAACCTGCCTGCGGTGAGTGAGTGAAAAAGTGGATTGGTAGGAAAGTGGATTGTGGGAGGAGGGACCTGGCATTGCCCTACAACGCCGGGTACCTGTGCTAGTTTAACAAGCATTCTGAGTATTGCGCTGCAATACATGTCCCCTACCGGCAGTCTGTCGTCCGGAAAACTGTTGGGGAAATTACCAAGGGTTATTTACCCACAGGTTCTGAATCGTTCCCAATCGCTAATTACCTCAGGACGGGCTCACCTGTGATTCGCACTCGGGACTTCGATTTATACACCTTGCAGACAGGTCAGCAGAAGCACGAGAAAATATGAAGTTGTTGATAAAGAACCTTTCGAGTCGCTAAATATCAGTAATTTATTATATTTTCCGGTTCACGATCAATGATCGATGTGTATATATATATGTTGCTCGGCTTGGCTCCGCCCCTCCTGAAGGCGCGCGCTGTGTCGCGCTTTTGACGTTCGCGAGACAAGGCTGAGGGCGTGTGGTGCGGCTTGAGGAGAACTCTAGAATAAACAAGAGATATCCATTAATTTTTTTAAATATTTTCGTTTAATCAACGATATCTGCCAAACCACGTGCCCTATCGCAAATTCCAAAAGGACATTTTAGTAGACTGACACCGTGAACAGACCTGTGAAGTTTCCCCTCGATTGGATCAAAAATGACGGAGGAGCTCGGTTTTAAAGGTTCATGCTTAAAAACGTCATAACTCTGAAACCATGTGATGCATGACGTCATGCTCGCTGACTTTTTTTGTTCGTCATGTGTATGCGATTCTGCCTGCAAAGTTTGGCCTCGATCTGTTCAGCCGTTGCAGAGAAAAAGGGGTTTTCGTGTTTTCACGAAACACAATATGGCGGCCGAACCACGTGACCGTCTGGATATACTACATCCATTGCACTTCCCTCGTCCATCCAATCCGAAACTACTTCATTGAACTGCAATACATTTTTCAAACATAAACTCCCTTTGATAAATTTGTGCTGATGGGCCGACATGGCATTAATTATAATCATTAGGATAATTACCTGACTCTGATGAGACGCGGTGTGATGGGTGTCCGGAGGTCAGCTCCAGTAGCAAGCGGGTGCTTTTAGTTCTTCTAACCACATCTATTAAATTGCTCACAAATTATATTCCATTTCCTGTTCTCGGAAAAATACCAGAAACATTACTTCTCCACCCTTTGCTTTCAGTCGGCTACCCGATATCCAGTACCTATTTTTAAAATCCTCCAAGTAAACTTTGCTAACATTTGCTCAGACAGGTATCACAACCATTGTCTTCCTGCCATGACCTGACACAATGCCATCTAACCTTCCTTCATATTCAGCTCCTTCAAAACGCACAACAAACGCACAACCTTCCTGCAGATCGAATGAAGAAAATACCTATTTAATGGTTTCATCACCAATAAAATGATCACCCTGCTTCATTCCGACCAATCACCACCCTGACTCACGCGTGCACTCGCTCCACACTCGACTATATAAAGGATCGATTCATCCTCGTATAGAGTACTGCTCTCACATCTGGGGAGGTTCTACCTCCATATACTTACTGGACAGAATTGAATCCAAAGTAATCTGACTTATCAACTCTCCCAATCTGACCTCAAAACTCAACCTGCTCAAATTACACAGCAAAGTTGGTTCTCTTTCTCTTTTCTAGATATTACTTCGGTTTCTGCTCCCAAGAACTTACTTCTTGTGTACCTCCGCCATCAGCGAGACCACAAAATACTCGAAAAGCCACTACATCACATGATTATTATGTGGCCATTGATAACTCAAGGGTGGGCTGTTATGATGCTTGTTTCTTCCCCTCCACTGCCAAACTCGACAACTGAATTACATAACACTTCGGGAATATTTGCGACATTTTCTGTGACACAGGTGTACCAAATATCAGAACTGTAACTTGCAAGACTTGAGTTTGGCACTCTGTCGATCACATGCTCCAAATGTCCACCCCTGAGCTGAATACAGATTTGAACATGACGGTCGAAGTTGTTGGTTATTATGCACTGACATTCAGCAAGTGGGACGGATCTAACTTTCTCCGTGATTGCTTGTTTCAACTCAAAGATGCTTCTCGGGTTATCCTTGTACACATTGTGTTTCAGATATCCCAAAGGATAAAATTATAGGGGGCTCAGATCAGGGGAATGTGAAGAATCCTCAATGCTGAAGTGTCAGCCAATCACTCTCTCACCTAAGTAGCTTGTCACCCACTCACAGGACTCATTTGCGGTGTGAGGGGTTACCCCATCCTGCCGAAACCATTGTTGTTCTCTTTAAAAGATTCTCCTGTGACTAAGATCAGCCCAGAACTCATTCAGCACGTCAATGTAGTGCTCAGAGTAGTGCAGAGTTCAAGTCATGGCATTACCGTCCTCATCTTCAAACCAGAATGGTCCAGTGATGCCATGCTTGCTCATTTCACACCAGGACATTAACTGAATGTAAGGGTCTCTGGAACACCTCATCAGGTTGTACTGTGCCACAGTAGACATTATTTCAGTTGACTCGGCAATTAAGCAAAAAGTGAGCCTCATCGGAGAACGAAAAACCAGGCTCCTCAATTTTCTCCAAAATCCAAAGATGCTTGTTACCCTCGCCAGAGTCGAGGGTATTGCATTTGAGTCCGTTTGTTTGTCCGCATAGAATAAATATGATTTTCTCTGCAACCGTTGGTCCGATTGACAGGAAATTTTCACCATAGATGCAACCCCACCTGTAGAATTTTTAAATGATAATTATGACGTCATAGGTCACGTGGTTCGGCCGCCATCTTGGAAAAATGGAAAAAACTTTGCACCTCTATATCTCAGAAAGCGCTGAATGGAAAAAATTGAGACATGGCTCATTGTAAAGAACTCTCCATGTAGAATAAAATATGTTAATGATGTTATAGGTTTCTCCATTATGACGTCATAATTCGACAAGTACAAAACTTCATCCGATCAAGATGAAAATTATTGAGCGCCATGTCGGCATAAACTGGTGGGGGAAAAAATGAATGATGACGTCATCGGTCACGTGCTTCGGCCGCCATCTTGGAGAAACCGAAAAACCTTGCACCTCTATATCCCAGAAAGCGCTGAATAGAAAAAAAAAAGACATGGCTCATTGTAAAGAACTCTCCATGTGGAATAAAATATGTTAATAATGATATTGTTGCGGATATGAGATTGGCATCCATCCATATCCGCTTGTAAATATTCCCCTATTTCCTCAGTACTTCCCAACTATCCCCAATTCCCCATTCCCTAGTCCCATTTTCTGTAAACAACACTCTGTAGACCCGACCTTCCCCTATTTCCCCCATTAAATGTCGCATCCAGGTCCACCGCATCTCACGTAGACAACTATAGGACATCTTGCTAGTTATTCTTAGTTTATGTCAGTTAAGGACTCGTTTCCATTAATTCTGACTCTTCGTTGCACCAGAATGTGATTGTATGGCACCGTTAGGAAGTTTAGGACCTCCCAATACCTCCCCGCAGGTCTTCCTCATGGTACAACAACAACAACAACAGCGGCGGCGGCACGGGGAGTGTGCGCCCTCACTCCGGCTTGGTTGGTAGGGGGTGTTGAAAGTGCACCATGCCTTTCCAACGAGCCGCCATCGAGCATGTGCTCGACGGGGTTACCAGATAGGGGCTCGCTGTCAGCTCCTCGTCAAGGGCGGAGCCCGGTAACCCCCCGCATCCAATAGAAGCGGCGGACCGATTCCATCTGGGGCGGAGCCAACGAGCCGAGGGCGTGTCACTCCCCGCTGAGCATGCGCAGGAAGAGGGAGGTGACGTCAGATGCGCGCTGGACTTGAAGGAAGAGAGACGCCACCTCCGAGCGCTGCAATACCTCCCCGCATCTCTGGACTGGACCGTGCTTGATTCTGCCCCTGAGCCAAGGTGCACCTTGTGCTATCGACTGCCTGTCCTTCCTTGCCATCAATCCCTGTGTGAGTCAGTCTTGTTCCGTTTGTCTGTGGTCTGTCGGGGATAAGATAAGACTGTAACTAAGTGCCCATCTTTTCTGTGCTTTACCTCTTACCTTGTAATCTACCCCTTTTCTCCACCACCAATTATATCCTCCTCCGGAGGTCTTGAGAACTGTACCCCTTGTGTCGTTTCATTTATCCCAGCCGTTGTGTCCTTTCCTTCATTGATTTAGCATAGTGCGATTTGGTCAACGTCGGGTGGAATCGGGTAAACTGTGCGAACACGGCGGCCATTCCGCTCGGCCCATCATAACATCTAAGTCGTGTCCGTAACAATTGGTGCCGGGAAGTGGGATTGGACCCGAAGCGCGCTTCACGCGCTCGAAATTATTAACGGCGAAATTTGATTTTGTTTTACAAAAATAAAAACCCGAATTTTGAAAGTCGCGCTATGGCAGATCAAGACGGCTGGGTTCCGGTAGAGGAGAGTGAGGCAGGGTCGATCCAGGACCAAATTGAGGGACATGAGGAGAGCGAAGCAGTGAGGGCGGCAGGTTCGCAAAATGGCGCCTCGCACATAGCTACGGCGGCCGCACCCGCTGCACAAGTGGGAGGGATGGCCCAAATGCAGGCCCTCATGGAGCAATTTATGGCGCAAATGCAGGCGTCCCTCAAACTGCAGAGTGAGCAATTGGGGGTAATGGGGTCCAATAGCGAGAAATTGAGGGAGGACATGGGGTCCAATAGCGAGAAATTGAGGGAGGACATGGGGTCCAATAGCGAGAACTTGAGGGAGGACATGGGGTCCAATAGCGAGAAATTGAGGGAGGACATGGGGGCCAATAGCCAACGGTTAGAACAAAGGATGGGGGCCCAGATCGGAGGGTTAGGGAGTAGAATAGAGGGATTAGACAATAGATTAGGGGAAATACAGGAGGGGTTAATGGGGGTAGAAAACAGAATGGCCGTTCAGGAGAATCAGATGGAAGGGATGAAAAAGGGGTTAGAGGGGTTAGAAAACAGTATGGAAGGCAAATTGAGGGACATGAGGGACCAAGCGGAAAGGGAAGTTAAACAAATGGGGCAGCAGATAGAGGGGGTCAGAATGGGGGTAGAAACTAAATTGGATGCTCACAGGGAGGAAATGGAGCAGATGAGGGTGGCATCTGGGCAGGAGATGCAAGTGATGGGAGAAGAGATCAGAAGAGGGGTGAGTGAGGAGGTCGGAGGAGTGCGCGAGGAGGTGAGGCACTGTAAGGAGCGCATGGAGAAGGAGGTGAGAAAGGGGACTGTAAAATTGCAAGGTGGTATAGAGGAGTTGACGCTGGGAGTAGAACAACTGACAGTGGGACAAAAGGAGTTGGGGGACCAGGTAAAGAAGAACACAGCGGTAATAGAGGGTTTAAAATCGACACAGAAGGAGATGAAAAAGGACGTCGGGGTAATTAAAAAAGAGTGTCAGACGGTACATGAGGACCTGACGAGGAAAATGAACAAGGTGGTAGAGGTGATGGAGGTTAAAGAGCGGGAGGTGCGGGAGCACATAGAAAAAAATAAGGTGGAGTTAGAGGAAGAACTTAAGGGGGCGCACGAGGAGATGAAGGAGGTGAAGCAGAAATTAGAAGAAGTGGAAGAAGGGGTGAGCGAAATTAAGAAGCGACGGAGAGAGGATAAGAAAGAGATAAAAGAGGAAGTAAAAGAATTGGTCCAAAGTCTGTGTTCGGATCGTGATGATGTGCTCATTAACCGGATGAGGGATTCGCAGGTGATGGAGGAGAAGCGAAGAGAAAGAGGACCCGGTGTAGGTGGTGACCAATATGGTCGTGCGTATGATGCGCCAGGTGATTTAATAAGCTTGGGGGTCGAGATAGACCCGGATGTTCGTGAGAGGCCAAGAGTGAGGTGTATGGCTGGTCCGGAGGGTATGGAACGAGGGTGCGAGCGAGAGGGTCCGGTGATGGGAGAGGTGCGAGGTGTGAGTGAGCAAGGTTGTGGTGGTATGGAATGGGTAGCGGGTTGCGGAAGTGTGACCCATGCATCGACACCAACAGGGGTAGTTTTTAGAGGGACAGGGGAGGCACGGGAGCCCCTTGGGGGTAATGTACTGTGGGGGCCCGGCCGGTTCGGCCCCGCGCTGACCCCGCAAGGGGCGACGCACGGGGTCCGGCAGGCGGGCAACGACTCACATACGAGGTGGTCCCACAAGTTCCCACTCGCGCCGTATGACGGTGGGTAAGGGTGGCATCCCTGCCATCCTTCCTATTTTGGGGGCAAAGGAGCAATAGATTATGGGGTGTATGGCAGTGAAAACTAGCCCGGGTGGGTTAGGATATTGATAGGGATCTAGCGAAGATGACATTAGGTAACGTTAAGTTTAGTTAGTGACTGATACCTGTAGTGGGGACGCAGGTAGTTTAGTGTGGATGATAATGACGTGGGAGCGCAATAGTTTAAAGGGACGACTGGGAAGCGCAAGTTTCAGAGGGGAGTAGTTAGATGAGATGATGCTGTGTGAGAACTGGACAGGTGTGTGGAGCAGTGTGGAGCAGTGAGTGTTGTGGATCAGCGCGAATGCGCTTTGGGGAGAGAAGGGTGCAGGTGGCACCAGGTGTGAGAGCACAGGTGTGCAAGTACAGGTGTGTGGAATACATGGAGTATTGGAATGAGTGGTGTGGAGAGAGTTGGAGTAAGTGGTACGGAGTGGTGTGTATGGTGCGAAGGTGTGGATGGGGGAAGAGTGGACCCCTTTTCACGAGTACCCGGGGCGGGTAGTGTAAGTGTTAGGTAGAGGGTATAGGTAAATTGTGGTTGGATATTGGCATTTGTGGTGCGGTTGCAGAATGGTATTGTGGATGGGTGCATTAGTGTTGTGGAAATGGCTGGGCGTGTAGCCTGTTAGTGTGTGTAGTTGGTTTGGGCACTCCACCACTGTGAGGATGTCGGCCAGGTGAGGCCGCAGGTGGGCTCTGGGAGCCGTTAGTGTCAGTGGGTGCCTGAGGATCCCGGGTGTGGATCGGGCAGCCCGTGCCAGAGAGGGCACTGAGGGGGTGAGAGTGCGAGAGGGCCTTCCCCAGTTAGTTAGGTTAGGGTGAGGAGCAGGTAAGCTCGGGTGGCAACTACAGTGGTGGAGGTGTGCAGGTGGGTAGACCTGCTGGGAGAGCTACACGTCACAGCCCAGAAATTGTGCGAGGGCACCGGGAGATGAATCGGGGGAGTGAGACCCCAAATTGAGAAGCACCACAGTTTGGTCAATGGGAATTGGTTTTTAGAACCCATAGTGTAAGTTGGCCAATGGATTGGCAGGGAAAGACCCCGGGTAAGGTAAAGTTGTTAAAGTCATTTAGGAAATAGTTAGGATTGATGAACCTGTCGCACCATACGCAGCCACTTACCTGTGGTGATGATGACTCCACACCTGTGTTTCTTTGTTCTGTGTTGCAGGAAGTGAAAATTGCTGTTTGGATTTGTGAGACGCATCACGACGTGGATAAGATATTGGGGTGATTCCATCTCTCCCTCCCTAGGAGGGACTGATGATGAATTGGTGATGGCAAATTTTGATGAGAGTTGGAAATGGCAAATTTGATTGGTTAGGAGGGAGAGAAGACGAATTTGGTTTATGGGAGGAACGGGGAAGACAGTAGGGACGTTTGTTGATGTGTAAAGTAGATGTTTATGGGTAGTGTTGTGTTTTGTGGATACAGTAAGGGGTAAGGGAGGGGCAATGTAGGTTACCTGGTGGGGGGGGGGGGCGTACGGTAGGAACGTACCTGTCTCACCTGGTTCCCATGTGCCCCCAGTGTGCATTACCTTGCATTGCGTGCACTTTTGCGCCCTTACCACCTTGCTCACTTGTCTTATTTTGTCTCCCACCTCCGAGGATCTGGCTTTGGGGCAGAGAGAGAGGAGAGAGAGGTGCTGGCTCCGCAGTTGTGGGCCTGTACTTTCGCTGCTTGCTGCCTGGATCGATACACCATATGGACCGCAATTTTTGTGGCCGCCCACCATGGACCGCAGTTCTTTTGCGGGCAAGCACCACCCGTTGATGGACCTCTGGGTCAACGTGGCACCTATGCCATACAGGTGAACCACTTATAGTTGGCCCCCTGACGGCCACAATTTAGAAATGGACGCGGTTGGTGCCTTTCTTTATTTTTAAAGAAGCCAGAAGGCCAAGTGCACTCCAGGAAGGCAAGACCAGCGGCAGAACATCGGCCGGCTGCGACACCACCGGTGACCATGGACACTTGATTGTGCCTTTTTTATTGAACACTTTATTGGTGCACCGGATGGTGCTGACTGTGCATAATGGGGTGGTGCTTTTGGTGCTTGGATGGGGTGCTCTGCACATTATTAAAGGCCGTAGGGCCACAGAGCACTCGTGGGTTTGTGTATCGATGCTGGCATGCGTGCTCTCTCTCTATGCATAACATCTGCATGTGTTCCTCAAAGAACAGGTCCTGGATTGTAGTGTAAATATCAGTGTAGTCTTGTATAAATGATGCTCCCTACCGGCTGTATGTTTAGTTTGAGGATTCTTTCCGTGATTCGGTTATCCTGTGGGTGTGTTTCTGTTAGGAGAAGGGTGCAACGTCGCAGGGGGACATATTTACTCATTTGTGAATATCTGTAAAACTGTCGCACTCAGGGTTGAGTTAATAGTAGAGGGAACTACATCTGAGTGCCACACTAAAGTAGGTAAAAATTTATCGGGTCGGGACGCCCCGAGGTAGAGAAGGGTGCAATGTTGCGGATATGAGATTGGCATCCATCCATATCCGCTTGTAAATATTCCCCTATTTCCTCAGTACTTCCCAACTATCCCCAATTCCCCATTCCCTAGTCCAATTTTCTGTAAACAACACTCTGTAGACCCGACCTTCCCCTATTTCCCCCATTAAATGTCGCATCCAGGTCCACCGCATCTCACGTAGACAACTATAGGACATCTTGCTAGTTATTCTTAGTTTATGTCAGTTAAGGACTCGTTTCCATTAATTCTGACTCTTCGTTGCACCAGAATGTGATTGTATGGCACCGTTAGGAAGTTTAGGACCTCCCAATACCTCCCCGCAGCTCTTCCTCATGGTACAACAACAACAACAACAACAGCGGCGGCGGCGCGGGGAGTGTGCGTCCTCACTCCGGCTTGGTTGGTAGGGGGTGTTGAAAGTGCACCATGCCTTTCCAACGAGCCGCCATCGAGCATGTGCTCGACGGGGTTACCAGGTAGGGGCTCGCTGTCAGCTCCTCGTCAAGGGCGGAGCCCGGTAACCCCCCGCACCCAATAGAAGCGGCGGACCGATTCCATCTGGGGCGGAGCCAACGAGCCGAGGGCGTGTCACTCCCCGCTGAGCATGCGCAGGAAGAGGGAGGTGACGTCAGATGCGCGCTGGACTTGAAGGAAGAGAGATGCCACCTCCGAGCGCTGCAATACCTCCCCGCATCTCTGGACTGGACCGTGCTTGATTCTGCCCCTGAGCCAAGGTGCACCTTGTGCTATCGACTGCCTGTCCTTCCTTGTCATCAATCCCTGTGTAAGTCAGTCTTGTTCCGTTTGTCTGTGGTCTGTCGGGGATAAGATAAGACTGTAACTAAGTGCCCATCTTTTCTGTGCTTTACCTCTTACCTTGTAATCTACCCCTTTTCTCCACCACCAATTATATCCTCCTCCGGAGGTCTTGAGAACTGTACCCCTTGTGTCGTTTCATTTATCCCAGCCGTTGTGTCCTTTCCTTCATTGATTTAGCATAGCGCGATTTGGTCAACGTCGGGTGGAATCGGGTAAACTGTGCGAACACGGCGGCCATTCCGCTCGGCCCATCATAACATCTAAGTCGTGTCCGTAACAATATCATAGGTGCCTCCATTATGACGTCATGATTCGACAAGTACAAAACGTCATCCAATCAAGATGAAATTTCTTGAGCATAATCTAGGAATAAATTAGTTTAGAAAAAAAAAAATGACCATCGGTCACGTGGTTCGGCCGCCATATTTGTTTTCACACAAAAGCCTTAAAAACCACTGAAAATACATCCTGGCGAGGGTTTGCAATCTCTGATTGCTCTTTTTCTTGTTTTTGTCTGGGTCAGTGAGTTTGTGTCTGACTTTTATTCCATATGGATAAAATTTCATGCCATCATGGAGAATCCTCTTGAGACTTGACACTTTCAGTGCAAGTTCTTGACTGAGGCGGTGAAGCGACTTTTTTTGGACTGTTTCCGACCAACTGTTGGACCCTCTCAATGACCTCAGGAGTTCTCAGCGAAGGACATCCAGAATGAGTTGGTCGCTCCACAGATTTTGAATTGAGGTTGTGCACAGTTCCTTGTTCTGGAAATGTATTCGTCCATTTGAATAATACATGTATCTCTTTATATGGGGCATCGTTGCAGTTAAATTTTCTCTTGCCCTTTCGTTAGGTTTGGACAAAGGATAGTGTTTTGATGTAAGATTGTACAGAAAAAGCCTCTTCTTCATTTGTCCAGGGCATCGTTTCCAAAAGTACCTCAGCCATCATTATCTGAAATAAGAGAGAAAACACTTGAAAAACTAGAACGCCACCCGGTAGAGTGCATACCTCTGCCAGGCTGAACAGTTTATGTTTTGTATCCCAATTATAGGCCGGTGCTGGATTCGGACCTGAACCAAAATCGAATCGGCTTGTTCTTGTCTCCTAACCAGCTCATCCAAGTTTAGTCATAACTCGTCCATAACTTTTTAAAATGTCATATAATCGCCTTTCGCCCGATCTCTCAATGGTGAAGAATCACTAAAAAAATTAATAATCCTCACATCCGAAACCATATTCAGATCTTCACCAAAATCAAAAGGATTCGGTTTTGTGACACACCCAACCTCTCCACCAGGTTACGTCCAAATCCGTCTACAACTTTTTGAGATATCGTGCTATGTATTGGTTTTGGCCCTATCTCCCATTGGTGAAGAATCACGTAAAAAAATATACTAGCCGGATCCGAATTCTTCACCAAAATCGAATCTGTTAGTCCTCGTCACACACCCAACCTCTCCACCAAGTTACGTCCAAATCCGTCCACAACTTTTTGAGATATCGTGCTATGTATTGGTTTTGGCCCTATCTCCCAATGGTGAAGAATCACGTAAAAGAAATATACTAGCCGGATCCGAATCTTCACCAAAATCGAATCGGTTAGTCCTCGTCACACACCCAACCTCTCCACCAAGTTACGTCCAAATCCGTCCACAACTTTTTGAGATATCGTGCTATGTATTGGTTTTGGCCCTATCTCCCAATGGTGAAGAATCACGTAAAAGAAATATACTAGCCGGATCCGAATCTTCACCAAAATCGAATCGGTTAGTCCTCGTCACACACCCAACCTCTCCACCAAGTTACGTCCAAATCCGTCCACAACTTTTTGAGATATCGTGCTATGTATTGGTTTTGGCCCTATCTCCCAATGGTGAAGAATCACGTAAAAGAAATATACTAGCCGGATCCGAATCTTCACCAAAATCGAATCGGTTAGTCCTCGTCACACACCCAACCTCTCCACCAGGTTACGTCCAAATCCGTCTACAACTTTTTGAGATATGTTGTTCACAAACAAACTGACAGACAGGGGTGAAAACATAACCTCCATCCACCTTCGGTGACAGGTAATAAATTCATGGTGAATAAAAAGGCGGGATTTTTTTTTGGCACACCAATATGTGAACAATTCTTGCCAAAAAAAACCTCTATCTTTAGAACTACGTGCATCCGTTTATAGTTTTGCGATTGAAACGTCCTTTTGCTGTTTATCCCAATCGTCCAAACGTTTCCGAGTCGGCCAAATTGTAATGTGCAAACGGCATGCAAGTTTCACACAATTGTGTAAATTATATGCAAGAGCAGCTGGTTTCACACAAACCGTTTCCAGTTTATAAACACGAGCTCTTAACACTGCGCGATAAGAATGGCGCAAGGCTTTGGGCCTAGACACTCATCAATTGCAATCGCAGCACAACGATAGTGCACCTCCGCTTATGATTGGCACCGTGTTGTTCGCGAAAGCCAAGAAAACACACGAGTTCACTTCACTCATCCAACTTGATCCCATCAGCAACGTCTCAATATTCATTCCTGAGCTTGGAAAAGTTGAACCAACTTTGCCTTTTGTTTCTCAGGAGGTGATGGAAGGAGATTTGTTAATTCAAACAAACGTCCCCGAACAATGATAAAGTTTGTAAAACTTGAGTTGAAGGAGGTTTATTTGGGATGGAAATTGCTCGTAGTAAATCGAGCATTGTGAATTACTCGCCTTGCTAGATTGATGGTCTTTGACCTTTTTGCTTGATCGTGAGA